>NC_080597.1:2428808-2728808 GCF_027887145.1 Ammospiza caudacuta
AATTGCTACCTAAACTCAAAAGAAACCCCAAATCCTATTTCATTTTCATATCCTACATGGCAGAACTTCAGTCTGAAGTAGTGTGGGTGGGACTTACCATCAAGTGATCCAGGACTGACAGCTATGAACTGCCCCAACTGTATCCATAAGAGGATGAAGCAGCTCATTAATAACGGATTGGTGGATATGGGAATGATAAACACTACTATACCTAGAATTGCAGGTACAGATTAAGGGGAGAAAGAAAGAGAAAGTTAGAAAATACTGTGCAGGAAATACACTCAGGTCACTGGTCCTGCATTTCTGACTTCCTTATTCTGTTCACAGAATGAACCATAGTCACTGCCAGTGTTTCCACTGAATTTAACAAAAGCAGCTCTTACTCAAGCAGGAATGTCACCATCAGCCACGATCCAAAACTCAATGTGCAAGTGTAAATTATGAGAGAAAATACCTCACTGTTACAGTGCAAGCAGCTCAACCTCAAAATGCACAAACCCCCTGAACTTCAGCACTATTTACTCTTACACTCCCTGCCATTTATAGATTAAAAGAAACAGGGACAGAGAAGCAATAAGAGTTTTTCACCTGCTTTTGTAGAAGAACAGGACTTTTGGGTACTATTACTGCAAAGAAGAAAGCTCAGCTCACTTTTCTTCAGCTCACTCCAGTGATAGTATTTTTGAATTAACATACTGTATTAGGAAAAATAAAGAGAATTTTTCTAAAAATGAGAGAACGTATGTTACAGTGAACCTTACCTTGAAAGGTTTGTCCCCACTGTGTGTCAGCATATGCCTCTGCAACCAACTTTGACTTGTTGAAGGTGTATTATATACTTTGCAACCTTTCCACAAGCAAACAAACACCTAATAGAGCAAAAACGTGGTAAGTTTACACAAGTCAGAGAGAACAGTAAATAAAAAGCACATTAGCAAAGAAGGCTGTTTTTACAATATCTCACAACACTTCAAAGAATTTTGAACAATAACCATTTATTTTCAAACACACTTCTCATATCTCACCCAGGAAAAAATAATTACAACCCCAAGTATTCAGTAAGAACAGGTCACTGGAAAAAAATACCAACAGACAGATGCTCCTGCAGATAAACACAATCAAGAGCAACAGGGTCTGCTGTATTTGTGTTTGCACTCAGTATCTGTATCCACCAGATGTGGAATCAGAACATTTTTTAAATGAAAAATTTGCATTTTCATGGTAGTAGTTACAGAAATATAATTATTTGCTCTCCTAAGCAATTAAGTTATTTCTTGAGCATGAAAAAGTAAAACCTCTTAATTGCAATGCCATCTATCTACTGGAGTTTTGTATTCTGGAATACCAGATACTTCTAGTTAGGGCCTTACATTCAATTCCTGATGAAGGAAGCTACCAATTCTCATAGGATTCAAAATCTATGGCTGTTTTGTGATTCCAGTGTACAGAACAATCATGTGCACAATAGTGCATTAAGGGGAGCAGAACTCACTCATGCTGCTTTTCTCTCTCTCATTGTGTTTATCTGTAACTGAGGGAATAAAAAAGCTCAATGAACTTGCCTTTCATTAGAATTTCCTCAACAGGTCTGTGGGTGAAGGGAGGTAAAGCCCTAATTTGTCACAGCAAAAGAAAGTTCCCAGGAACAGCACTGTTCATAACACAGGTTTTCAGAAATGCAGGAAACTAATTGGATTTCAGTTTCTTGTTCTCTTTTGAAGAATAAAACCCCCTCACCCTTCAAAAGATGTTATTTTCCAAATGAAAAAACAGCCACAGGAGTTCTGCGTTCTTGCTGTACAATAGATCCATAACCAGCTTTACTCAGACAAAGCTGGAAACCCCTCAGTGGCTGGGACTGATCCACACCCACTGACACAAGGCCCAAGTCCCTGAACCTCTGGGGTCTGTCACTCCTCAGTTTTGAGATCCCCTCAAAACCACAGAACTGGGATTTCTGAGATTTCTGGCTCTGCAGCAGCTCCATAAGTGTGCTGGCATTTCCAGCAGCAACTGCAGACTGCAGGGCACTTGGCAAAGGTGTTACTGGAACTTACAGATGGGGGAAACACAAGGACCTGGCTTTGCAACCACGGGCCAGAAGTCTACACAAGGCAGCTTGGGAACCCAAGAAGCTGATCCCAAAATATTTCTGAAATAACATCTTTCAAAAGCAAAACTGTTTTGTCAAAAAGCTTCCCAGGCTCATCATGGATGTATCTGGTTTGGACTGAAGACATGACCCCGGTATTAGCTGGAAAAAGTACATTTTACCATGCAAAGATGTTTATCCTATTCTTTTCCATTCTCAATAAGCAATTACTTAACCCCCACTTTTCTTCAAATGTAGAGCCATTGCAATTAAGTAAGGTCTGAAATCCCATGAAAAGCAGGAGACAGTTTCCAACACACTTGAACACCTCACCGGCAGGTGGCAGACAAATCCCTGAAACAAACCCATCAGGACACATCCCCCTTCCACAGCCCTGCCTCGGAACTTGCCAAAAAATTAACTCCAGTAGGGGCATTCAAAAGTGCGAACTCAATGCAACACTTATTAGACACTTTGTGCTTCCAACAACCTCCTCTTTCAAATATACAAATATAGTCCAATATTTTCTAAATAAAAATATCCACAAATCATGTCACATGAAATGTTAAGTGACAAGAAAGAAAATACAGGCAAAAAAACCCAAACCAAAATCTGCAAAATCTTCCAGCCCCTTTTTAAGAAATGTAAAGGATAGGATAACGAAGATCCAAACACACCTTATTCATTTCACTGTTTCATGCAGGTTTCATGTAACACCTTTATACACCTGTGGACAGAACTCAGGAATCATCTCATGGGTGGCTAAAAAGCCACTACACTGGATGGATGATTCTGCTCAGATACTGGACTGACAAAAGCCATCAAATATGAAACTGAAAAGTTCAATCATGCAAAAAAATATTACCTAAATACAGTCAGAGTCACAGCTGTCTCAGTGACATATTTACATAATAAATTATTTAAAGTAATGCAAATTAGCATTTTATTTAAGTTTCTTATTCACTGAAGATAAAGTGCAACAGCTTAACATTTTCCTTCTGAAGAACTGACAGGGCAAAAAGTCAAAAGATAACAACTATTCTACTTTGAGAACTGATATTATCTCTCCCAGAAATTGAAGAGCTGCAACACACAGTGCCTAAAGCAGGCAGATTGCTTGTGCTGGATGTGAAGGTAGTTTACATGATATATTCCAGACATCAGAGGTAATTTGGGACCTTGAAGATGGGAGGTAGTTAAGTACAAAGTTGAAATTACTCTACTTGAAGATGTTTTTAAACATTAAAATTGAGACCAATTATCACCTGACCAGGGATTAGACTGGAATTTACATGTTTATATACGCAACTCAATTTAAAAAAAAAAATTAGATGCAATTATATAGAAGGCAAACTTGCCATCAGTATTACACACAGAGCTGTTTCGTTAAGACTTTGTACTCTTGAGTCAGTCTTACATCTTCCCTTCTGGACATTCGGGATGGATTTTACCTGTAGTGAAACTCCTTTGGTAACAGTAATTAAGATGTGACTTCACCTGAGTTCACATGCAGGAACACGTACAGTAAGAGTTTGAAGAAAATGAATTCCAAGTGTAAGCACTTCAGGCATATTGAAATCAACACACTATCAAAACCCTGGAAATCTCAATTTACTGAAAATAACTGACTATATTTTTAAAGTTAGGCCACTAACTTTCCTGCCACTAGCTAGAAAAAAGGAATTTTGAAACAAAAGTTGGTGCTGTCATTCAAGAGCAAAATATTGGCAAATATGCAAGAAGGGAAACCCAAAGGTAACACCAACCCCTCCTCGCTGCCCATCCACGTGTATGGAGCGAATGTGGTCGGCCAGGTCCGGGCTGGAGCTGAAGCAGGCGTGGCAGTGATCCCAGCAGCAGGTATAGGCAATGCTCTTGGCAGAGGAGGCAGCAACTCCCTGCCCGTTCATCATCACCGGCGTGGAACGCCCGCTGGAAATTGTGCTGTCTACGTCCATGATAGTGCTGCTAATGCTGCAAGACAAAAAAAAAAAACAAAAATGAAATCAAAGTTTGTATTTGTTGCATGTTAACAGAGTGATAGTGGTGCTAATGCTGCAAAACAAAAAAACCCAAAAAACAAAATCAAAGTTTGTGTTTGTTGGATGTTAACAGAACAAATCCGAACTGCAGCTCTTTTGTGCTGCCTACATCCATGATAGTGCTGCTTATGCTGCAAGACAAAAAAAACCAAAAATGAAATCAAAGTTTGTATTTGTTGCATGTTAACAGAGCAAATCCAAATTGTAGCTCTTTTGTTTCAGATCTATTTAGACAGGTTGGAAAGAAAACCTTGCACAAATTCAAATTTATTATTTATAATATATATGGTTCATTGCTTCATTAATAAATGCACAGTTAGGAAACAGCTACTATTATCAACAGTGTAACTGCTTCTGCTCACTGGGAACAAAAGGGAGGAATGGAAAATCCTGCATATATTGAGTCCAGCATCCCCTGCCAACACTAGAGCCTTAAGAAGAATACAGCACTTCAGTTCTACTCAGGGTTTAAAGCACTTCCACATGGACCCAGCATAGTTTCCCTCGTGTGCATGGTCTAAACTGTTTGTTTTGGTTTTGCAAAACGTTTCCAGAGGCCAGAATCGACAGAGGAAATCTGTGGCCAGCAGGGGTCCCTTCCATCAGCCTTTCTGCTCTGTACCTCAGTAGATAGAGACAAGCATCAAATGGATCAGAAAAAACTTGCAGAGATCATGCTCTTTCCCTGTATAAGCATAAACTATGGAGATGGATGTTCCTCCTCAGTAAATACCTACTGATACACCTTTTTTTACCTTGTTAACCTGCTCAGTTGCCATGAGGGCCTTTAAGTTTTTCTCGTCCACGAAGCCACAGCATCACAGAACAGCTCATTTTTGACAGAACCTCCAAGACCGGGTAGTGAAATTTGCTCAAACAGGAACGAATGAGATCAGCTTGCCTGTGTTGTTGTCCAGTGGAGTTGTCAACGGGTGTGTTCAAAGGCTGGCATTTCTGCTATTTCTGAACAATTTTCTCAATGGTTGACTAACCTTGTTCTGGGGGAGGGAGGAAGTTTCCCAACATCTCATCAGAATTTCCAGTGCTCCAACTTCTGTCTCTTGTCTCTCATCCTTGGCAGCTGCAGGGCTGAGATGACTCTGCCTCCTCCATTTTAACCCTCCCCATCAGATCACAGAAGACAGAAAAACCCTGCCCTCCTCCTCCCAAAACTGAACACATGCACTCAGCCTCTCCATGCTCAGGATTTGCTTCAGCACTCCAACCACTTTGGAGAGCCTCTACCACATCCTCCCAGTACAACTGGGATGTGTTCAACTATTCTGCTTTTTAAGGAACAGGTGCTGCTCCTTATTTTGACCATCACTGTTTACATGCCCAGTACTGTTCTATAACACACTGAGATAAATGACAGAAAAACCACCATTAGTCAAAATCTGAAGATACCATTAACATGTTTGCTCCTCTGCTGTAAGAGTCTCTACTACTGACTTCTCACATTATCTGTATCTTTCTGAATCACTACAATGCTAGCAGGTTTTTTTCTGTGACAGATTTTAAAATAATCACAGATATTTGCTTTGTTTAGATTTCCCATTCTCACCCACCATGTAGATTCCAGTGCTTTTATCAATAAAAAGTGACTTGCCTTAGTCTAAACAACAGATTCCCTTTAGCAATGCTCCCAGTTACAAGTTTTAGTTTTAACTACCGTGGGTAATTTGGTTTCATGAACCAACACTTATCTCAAGAGATACCAGCAATATAACAAATCCCAACCACAGAATCCTTAAAAATCATCCTCCAGTTCCATCTGCTATTAAAACTGACCAACTATTTCAGGCCTTTGTCTTCCAAATTAAAAAGAAAGATACCTTTTAAACACCTTTTTGCTTTAACAAAGGTATATCAAATACAGAGTTCCTAAATGCTACACCAACACCATATGCCTTTCTTCGACCCCCCTCCCAATTTCAAACAAGGTGTAATAATTTAGAAGGCATAGCTCCTACCCATGGAAGCCATACAGGCTATTTGCTGCTACACAGCCAATTTCCATGTGTCCACTATCTTTACTTTCTTCCCCTTTCTACACCCTGAATACACAAAGCTTCCCATGCTCCCTCCCCATGTCTCACTTCCTTCCCCAGTAATATTGATTCCTTTTATGACATACAATCAGTCTTCCAATCTGTCACTAGCAAGTAAAAAAGTATTCCACTGGCCCCAAGCTGAAGCTCCCAGCCCCATGAGCATTAAGAGCCACTAACTACAGGCACTGTAACAGCATTTTAGTATCCCTGGAGGAAATTGTCAGAAGCTTTATCAGCAAAACCTGTTGCAAGTAATCCTAATTTTTCCACTGTGCCAGGCTCACAATAGATGCAATTATGAGACTGACATCTTCTCCTTCCTCAACTGATGCCTAGGCCAAAAAATGATCCCAAAAATAAAGCCTGTAAAACTGTACTGTGAAAGCAAAATTTACCCATAATGTCAGAAAAACTGAACAATTAATTACAGTTAATTGTGCCACCACCTCACCTCCCTCTCCGTTTAAGCTATCCAAATGCAGCTTTCTCAAAACCACACTTGGAAGTAGGTTTGGACACACAGAATGGCACAGAGCCCAACCACTTCTGCCACAGACAGAGCTGTTACACGGATCAGTGGTCCCGACAGGAAGCTGCTCAGCCAAGGATGGCAAAGCACTGCACACACAGCACTCGTGCAACACCTGCCTCACACCAGCTCAGCTCCATAAATAACCCTGCCTTTCCCACAGCTGAAAGGTACCAAAGGAAACTGCTTCCAAACACTTGCAAGGAGGAGTTCGAGCTTCAAAGCTATTTCCAGTCAGTAAGAGTTTCTACACTCACAGCCAGCATTAGGGCTGCTCTCACACACCCCACAAACACTGTAAGCAGATTTCTGACTGAGAGGATATGTTGTGCTGCTGACCACAGGCAGAGTATGAGAGTATTTAACAGCTCCCTGGGTTTACAGTCTGGTCTCAAGTGGGAAAGCAATGAGAAAACATAACCCTGAACAAGTTCTGTGAAAGCATTTTGGGGCAGGGGAAAATTGCACGCTCGCACAGGTGTGTGGTTTCCCATTCCACAGGCATGAAATCCACTTAATTCCTCTAAGAGGAGATAAAAAAACCCTGAAAATTATCAACCAAAACCATGACAGTTTAGTTCACATTGCCAGTGCAGTGAAACATACCTTGACACAAAATCACAGGTCTCCAATTTTACAGCCTAAGGAATGCAAATGCTTAGGCTTTGTGGTTTTTTATAAGCTATCTACCTTCTTCTGGAGAAAAACATGTAAAAATCAACTGATCCCAGCAAAAGCTATCATGACAAGTGGGGTTATTAATGACATAAGAAACCAGTAACAAGCTAATTTAGTTATTACTGTTTAAATGTTTGCTGGGTTCAGGTTTAATAGCCTAAGTGTTTGCTAAGGGCTAACAGATTAACACGGTATCAAAATTTTGTATCAGAGGAACTGGAATAAAAAAGGCTGCCCACAGCACTCAAACCAAGTAGAAGAATATAGAATTTGAAAACTGAGAATGAAGTGCTACACTGAACTATGATTCTATAAGCTCTTCAAAATCCTGTCTAAAAATGGGAAAAAATATAACTCTAATCCAGTTGAGCAAAAACAGCTTAAAATGCCCTCCTTCCTTGCAGGAACTCACTGCCCTAGCCATTTCTTCTCTAGTACCTGTTAAATAAAAATGCAGCACACATTGTTTTTGTTTCCTCTTCTGTGCCTCCAGAACCAGTGTATTTCAGGTGATCAGGTGCCTCCCAGTACTAAGAAATCTAGAATTAGATTCTGCCTCACTAAGCAAGTTCTGTCCCTCACTAAAGAGGCAAAGGCTGCAAAGAGAATCTGTGAAAGACCAGTGCCCAGCACAGCTCAAGTGTGTGTAGTTTTCTCTTTCTTACACTGAGAAAATATCAGGAAGCTTTTCAGAGAATAGTCTGCAGTGTATGTAACATCAAAGACACTGACTTGGGCGGTCTCTTGACCTGCCCATTTCGAGATGAAGCAGAAAGATAAGTTTTACAGTCAGAGCTGTGGCTGCTACTAAGTCTCTGAAGACTTAACTGCAACACTGTGTCTGTTAGAGCTTGCCAATTCACCCACTTTTTTGTTTCTCAGAATTTCACTAAGGGGCTGAGGGCAGGACACAAGAAAATAAGATGTGTGCACAGATACTCAGCCCAAGATGGGCTGGGACTACAGAAAAAGAGTGTGCACCTTTCAGTCCATGACTGGGGCTTTTCAATCCAATACAACTTTGTATCTGCTTGGGATGATCTAACAGAGGGAAAGGTTCCTTTACAAAGGGAAGGTAGTAATGGAAATTACACCCTTCTTTCTCACCCCAAATCCATAAAGCCTACAAGTGGGAAAATAATAATGTGCATAAGAGGAGAAAACAAAGTAAGAAAAACACAGACATCCTGGTAATAGAACAGAGACACTGAAACAGATTTTAGCTAAGTTCAAGCAAGTCTCTCTGCCCATTGCTAAGTCCCTTTCTCGCAGGCAGGGGATCTGTTTGAAGCCTGCCTGCCACTATCAAAGCAGAATGACACGAGCAGAACGGAGGCGCTTGTGGCATTCCCCTCCTGCCAGTGACAGACAGGTCTGGGTTTGCTCCCAAGCTGTAGGCAGGCTCCAGCTCCATTGTAATGGATCTATAGACCATGGCCTGATGAAGAACATTAGACATTTGAGTTTCAGAGTTCAGCTCAGGGGTCATCCCAAACAATAGAGCATCAAAAACAGTCACTGCTGGAGAGAGCCTGCATACACAATAGCAGTTTTTAAGAAGCTCCATTCAAAAGGCTGACTAATTACTAAAATTTAGCACTGTTACAGCAAGCACAACATGATCTTGGAGCTTATGTTGTCCCTATTTTCAACCTAATCGAGCACCTGAATCGACTTGATGTAAAAATCACAGGTCTAGAGGCAAGAACTGAATGCCTTTCTGAAATGCCTTACTAAACCCACACTTCATTTCACCAAGTCTGCAAACACTGGCAGCATCTGCCAAATGCAGCAAGGTAGAACTGAAAACAAAGTCTTCTCAGAGGGGTCAGACATTTTTCTCTCCTCCTACAAATTTTCCCTCTACCAAGAGATCAACAGCTTAGAAACAATAGTGACATTTAAAATGTGTTCATTAAGCAAAACCATGCAAGCTTAAATAGAGGAATCATTACCTCAAAGGCATTGTTTCAGGTCTTACTTTTACCTGTACTTATTTTACCTGTGGCTAGAAATAATGCAGTCTTCATTATCAAGAACATTAAGGTATTTTTAGTAGCACTTTCATGTTAAAAGGTTAGTGCTTACACAATTAAATGCGTCTAGCTGGTTACTTCAGTTCAAACTCTATTCAAAACAACCCTGAAACGAAAAATAATACCTAAAAACTTGTAAGATGCTGCTAGTCATTTTCACAGAAAACAAAAAGCATTTTTCAAGCACTTTAAATTCTGGATTATTCTGTTCCTTTAAGGATCTGAAAAAAATCAAGCCACTGACCGAGTTCTTTTAATGTGGATATTTTCTATAGAGAAAAAAACGAAATCCAAATTATTCCCAATTTAAAATGTACAGATTTTAAACCACATATTCTACACCTGGGCCCTAATTCTTGTGTACATTTAAATGTGAATAAAAATATAATGAGACTATGATGTAATGCATTACATAAAATGGTATACTGCACATCACTGCTGACACACATATGGCTCTCCAAGGAGAGTTTCCTCACTATTCCAAGTAATTCCTCCTATTGAATTTAACGAATGAAATGTCCAAAATTTATTCTTTCCCTGATTTTCTTAATCTTCCAGAAAAACAGAGAGGAGGAGGATTAACATCAAAAAACCTGAAAGAACAGCAAAATAATTTCATTTTTAGTTTGCACCAAGTCCCATTAGCAACCATCCACTTGAAGGGAGAGCAGAGCCAGGCACCGAACACATGCACAAAAGCCCAATCAATTTGCTATTATACTTTTAATGTCTGCTAAACATAGTCCCCGTAGACCTTAACTGAAGTAAGCTTCCCTGAGGCGAAATGCAGCCCTAACAGATGGGCCTTACACCGTGCCCCCGAGGGTCAAGCAGCAGCGCTTCAGCCCGATCAACAGGAGCTCATTTGGGGCACAGCACCTCCACCCGAGCCTGCTCCCAGCCCCACACGCTCCGTGCACGAGGTGACCGAAGCACCCAGCTGAATTCGGCTGACACCAAACGATCCTGACAGATCCTCTATGGAAAAACCTCGCCTTGGAAAGCATCGAATTAAAAATGAACAGCAATTGCAGCGAGCACACACTGCAGGGCGGCTGAAAGCAACGCTGCTGAGCAGACATCGAACTGCACACTACTGCGAGTTTTGAGAACAGTTTCTTCTGAAATACACTGATAACCCGGCCATGAAACATCAAACCAGCGGATTGCCTCTGAAACCAAATGCTACAAACCTTACTGGAAATAAGTAAACAGGTTAAGGATTAAAAAACAAACAAACCAAAAAAATAAATACCGTGCTGGTTTCTTTCTCTTTTACTAGTCAGAGAAACACTCTGTCATTTCCCCTTACAGCCGCAGCTACATTGGTTTAATCCATGAAGGAAGCTTAAGAAATAAAACTGACCTGTTACAGTCAGGTAAAAAAAACCCTCACAATAATGGGAATAGTGTGAATGACAGTCAGTCACATCTCACAGCAACTTCAAGGGTTAAAACCTAGAAATCAACAGAAAAGCTTTTACCACCTGCAAGACTAAATCACAACTAGGTACTAATCCCAAAAGAAAACAAACAGCACCAACTGCAATCATTCAATTACAAACACCAAGTCAAAACAGAAACATTGAAAGAAAATAATAATGACATGCTTAGTGACATCCCCCAGCAGCTCATTATTTTTATTTCACTAAGGAAACTCGAGAGTGAAAACAAAAACTTCACAATTTTCCCTGCTACTCCTATTACTTTCCAAGATAAGAGGTGGAAAATTGTGGTGTACAGCTCTGGCCAATGGACAAGTTCCACAAAAACAACAGCTTTTCAACACCACCAAATTCAAAGCAATTTGTGCTCACTACTTCCTAATGCAATTAAAGATCCAGTGAAGATAAATCCTCACGGAACCTCAAAATTATCTAATTATTAACCCTCAGCTCCCATCATTGAGAGGAGGATCTTTCACCTGTCCCATTTTAAAATATTTCCATCAATTCCAAACAGAGGAGCCAGAGATACAAATATTAATAACAGATTATATTAGTAACATTAGATTTTTGTCTCCTAAACAAAAGCAGAGGAAGAATAAATTCCTACGTTTCTGTAGTAAGATTTAATTTTTGCTGACATTCAATGAGTATCAAACAAACTTTAATGCCAATGTCTTTATGAGGCTACTGTCAGAACATCTGCATGGAGGTACCAGTACACAATAAAATGCCCAAGGAAATTACACACAGGTGGCCAAGGAGATTTCAGTTCATCTTTTGGCTGTATGTTCTCCAAATAATCATGCCAATTTAAAAGTAAGATTAAAACAGAGCTCCCAAAACATGAGCAATCACCACGAGACAGCAAAGTTTGAGATTTATCTCACCTTTTTTTGTTCCTCTGTCCATCTTTGGCAAATTTCATATTTTATGATGCATCTAGATTGGTAACAGATAAACTCCTCCTACTAAATTTCAGTAATTTATCGATATAATTCCCTAAACTAAATATTTATGTTTCACAAGCAAAACAGTTTGTCTTACTTTAATGGATGTAGTTTGATTGTGGCATGAAAATACCATTATGCTTTAGAGCTCTTACAGTTCCTTTTCATTGAAGCAGCAACCAGCCCAGAGAGAATCTTCAAAGGAGACAGAAAGCAACTCCAGCTACCTGCATATCTAAGGAGTTTTTCTGGCTGATTTTGCTGAGAAAACCATTTAAATTTAAATCTTTAAATAGAACGTATCCAAAATAATTTCATGACTGATATTGATCATTAACTGAGTTCAGGAAAACCTACTACCAGTAAGAAAAATATAGTGTATGTGGATAAACCACCATGTAAAAAAAAACCAACAGAGCAAAGAGAGAATGCAGAACACTAAATGGCTGCCAAAGAGAAAGATTACTCACGTGGCAGCAAGAAATCAGAATACCTGGACCAAAAAAGTAAGCCAGGACTACATGAAGTGAAAGTCCACCACTGAGTTTTGAAGGCAGCACCTTCTCTTGGCACATGACACCCACAAAGATCCCTGGCAGACAGACAGAACTGACTCCACAGCCCTTCACAGGCAAGGCAGGCAAAGCAGGATGGGCAAAAATAAGTAAAAGCTATATTAGGACAACATAAAGAAAAAAAGACCTTCACTTCCAGGGCTACATGACTGAAGAAAGCACCCACTCACCTGGAAGCACTTGTGCTTCTGAATCACATAAGCATTTTTCTGGAAATCAAACCTATCAAATCTATGCTTTACACTGATTATTCTAACAAAACCTTCTCAAAATGAACAGACTCAAAAAGTGTTCACAAATCAATCTTCAAAACAAGACTGCAACATTCTGTATTAAATATATGTATTGTTATATGACTACTAAGCAAGCTACAGAAAATAAAAGAGTCAAGGGACAGAAATTTATACGGCATGGCAAGTGGCAACATTAAAAACTTGTTTTTAAATTCTTTTTGAAGCAGCAGCTTATTTTAGAGTAAAGCTGCATCTAGGTAAGGCATAAACACCTAGAAAAGGGAACACTGCAAACACTTCAGCCTGATAATATAAAACCAGGGAAGACAGGAAAGCTCTTTGAGATAGAGAAATTTAAGGAACTTAAAATAAAAAACATGCACAGGAAACATAACAAGACTGAGAAAGTGTGTTATGATTCACCACATCTAGAGCTGTTTCCACTCTCCTGGATCACTTAATTTGATTATTTAGATTGTTATTCCTAGAATATTTGAGATCATAATACTTGCATAACACAAACCAGGGCATCACAGGATTTGTAGCATACAGAGAAACTGAAAACACAAGGAGGAAATTTGGAATGCCAAAATATCCGAGCAGCAGTGCAAAAATAGAGCAGGTTAAACATATGGGCCTTGTGATATGACAGCACAAAGATGACATTCTGCAAAAGGATTACACAAATCAAGAAACTGTACTCGATTCTGCCTTGAAGATACAAATAAAACTGCCTTCCATTTCTGGGAACCATGTTATCTTCAGCTCAATAATCTCCCTGAAAAGTTAGAGAACAGCAACAAGTGGCTCACAATTTTCAGTCTTTACTGATAGAGGAGTGTGTTTAGTAGCACAGCTTAGGAGAAGCAGAGAAGAAAAACACTCACTAAAGAACCACCAGAAACAATTTATTCTTTTAACAGTGCTTCCCACTTTGAGAACCATAATCACTATGAAGTTGTGTAATCAGCACTGGAAGATAACAGCCTTCAGGTGTGGTGTCAAGGCAATTTCATCTGCTGTAGGTATTACCCTCCCATTCTCTCAACCCCAAAACACAGGAAACAAATGCAACATAAAATGACCAAAGAAAGATGCAAACTCACAGAGCAGATCTAAAAAGTTTCAGTTATCATCATGTTAAATTAACTTAAAACAGAGAATACACAGATAGGATAGCGTTGTACTAAGTAGCAGCCTTGTCTATTTCTATCTCAGTGAATACTTGTTCCTTCAAGTATTAACCATATATCAAAAGCAAAGAAACCAGCAAAGTACAAGTCCACTAACTGGCTCAATGCATAACAAAAAGGCCATAAATGAAGGTTTGGCTCCTGTTCTGCAGGACACTGAATTAACTTCTACTTGTACAACTGTCTAAGCTGTAACTTAACATTCAAGTCATCCTAAGGAAGTCTACTTAAAGACATGCCAAAAGGAGTTTGTTTCAAAGGAAAAGCAAATATTTACATTTCTTTGTTTGCACATATTGAAAATATTTTCTTTGCATTTTTAAGCTTTTTTTTTCATTTGGAACCTAATCATTACTACAGCACAATAAACTAAAATGCTCAAAATAAGGACTTTACTGCAATTTTACAGGGGAGCTAGTAATTTATACAAAGGTTACATGGAATGATATTAATAGTAAGTGGAAATTCTTTATGCTCGGTTCTTATTTAGGCACATTTAACAAATCATAACACCACTGTATGAGCCAACAGTAAGTTTTTTACAAGTCTCAACTCAAACCACCAAGGTGCAGTTTTCTCCCTCTGACATTATAAAAGCTGTTTGAATTACAGCACTTCTCTATGGTGCACCAGGATGACAACAGGACTCTCAAAATCATAAATATTTTGCTTTTCTCTATCAAATATCTTGACATATACCTTAAGTAACCTCTATCAAATAAAGAAAGTATTCATTAAACATTAGCAACAGAAGTTCAGCGAAATTTATTTAAGAATGTAAATTCTAGTATAGAGAAGAAAATTAGATATGGGAAAAGAAATCCCAGGTCTTTCTTGCTTTACATTTTACCATTCTTAAGGGGGGAAAACAGTACTCCAGCATCTCAAAAGGCTTCAAAAATTTTCCCCAGTTCTTTGTTGGTTTTGAATGCTGCAAAACCACCACTGTAATCATTACCTCTGAGTATCACAAAACCAATGATAAGCAGCAAGCACAACATGGAATACTTATATTTCATTTTCTAAAACAAATATTTTTCGAACAACCCCAGACAGAAAGCTGTCTGACAGAAAGCTTTTTGTAGTTATAAAAAAGAATCAGTTACATAGATAGATAGCCAAAGAAATCTCTACCTCAGGGAATCTTACAAAATTGACACTTTGTATTTCTGCAAGTCATGACATCGTAGTTGTTTAACAGCAACAGGGAGAGTGGATAAAACTCACTGTTCATATACAAAGACGTTCCTTACCCTCTTCTGCCCTTTCTCTTGCTCAACTTAACTGGAGATTACATTCCCACCTGTCTCAATGACTCCCTGCAATTACTTGGCTACTTTACAGCAGAGACCAATTTTTCACTTTCTTTGGGTTAAGTTCTCTTTTTCCCCTCAGGCTATTAGACACATCTCATTCCCTCTCATCCCAGAAGTTTTCTGTGCGCATCTCACATCATCCCCTTGCCAGAAACCTCTATTCCTGTCTCAAAAGCTCCATCTGCTTTTCATCTCCCTGCTCTGCCGTGCACCACTTTCCCAGCCAAGAGCAGACTGCTCTACAAGCACCCCAGGCAAGGGGTTCTGGTTCTAGGTGGATTTCCACACTGCTCATTTCCATGCCAGCTCCCCGTGCTGCTCATTCCCCCACCGTTCCTCTCCAACTGGGCAGGCATTTTAAAAAATATGTAAATATATGAAAGGTACTAGAAAGCTGTGGAAAGATCTGAGCACGAGTGGTATGGTAGAACATTTCCATGTTGGTTTTATCTGTGACCAGCTCCAGCAATGCGATGTCACATTGCTGCCAAACGGCTGTTCAGGCTGTGACACTCTGCTTCACTTCATTGGAAATGAAACGGGGAAAGCAAAAAAAAGAAAAAAAAAAAACAAAAAAACAGTTTTTTTCCATTACTGCCTAGGAAATTCCCTAAAAAAACCCATCTATTAAACCTTGTATTTAGAAGTTATCAGACTTGATGATGTCACAAAGTTAACACAAAATGCACACAGACCGGTATGGATGTTCAAATCCTACATAAAAGCAAAACTAATTCTGTCTTACACTGAAGAGGAAAATGTTTTTCTCAAATTGTATGAAGTATATTTACATCTTACTACAATAACTATAACAGCTCATTATACCAAGCTCTTTCATCTAGTTCACAAAAAGACCTCATGTTAACCACTCAATTATACCAACCAACAGCTTTAGTAATAAAGATACTCACCATACAAAATATCTGGGCTGTTTTGTCTACCCATCAAAAGCTATTTTCTCCCGTGCCAGAAAGGCCTGAACATAACCATTACAGAAACAAGGGGTTTATTTTGCAATTTGAAAGCAAATAACTACAGCAACAATAATGCAGTTAGAAATACTGCAAATACAATTTTCAGCAGAATTTCTGAAACTCGGGTAAACTTCTGTATAGCTCACTGTGACATGGCAACATTACACACATTTAAAAAAAAATTTAATGACTTAACCACCTTGCCCTAAGTGCTAATGAATGATTCTTCACTTCCTGCATAGGAACAAGTGAGACTATGCAGCAAAGAGGCCTGAAGCACTTTTTAATCTGGTCACATGCATCCGTGAAACACACCTATTAGTACCACATGTCCTCAGGATTGTATTTCAAATTTACTGTTCTGCCTTCATAAGTGTCACTCATACAACTTGCGTGCCACTACCAAGTCAATCTTGAAAGTTCTTCACTTCCAAGATTTTAAAAGATAGACAAAATAAAGACTAGAAATAAAACCAACATTTTTAAATCAGCAAACATCTTAAAAGTTGACAAAGCCTTCATTTTACACGAGATTTAAAAAACTCAGACTAGAGCCTGGAATTTTCATGTGTAAACCTCTTATCTTTCAACCCATTAGTTCCACACTGTCATTTCACTCAGCAAAATGAAAAAACTTCATAATCTGAAGCACAGAAAAGTTTACTACTGAAAAACTTATCTGAAATGTGTTTTCCAAACTGCTTATCTATTAAATAGGAACAGAATAATAACATTGCTAGAAGTATTTTGCAAGTCTTATGTGGTTAAGAACACAAATTGTCAATGAGTATTACTGAATACTCCTTGAGTCAGGGCCTCACAATAACTGACTCGATGGTGAATAACAAAAAACATGGAAAGGTTATCCTCCTTCCAAAACAAACCCAAAAAGAAAAAAGAAGAAGAAAATGAAGCCTTACAAGTTCCATGAAAATTGCTTGTGAGATGGACATTATTTAGGGCTAAGCCTAAAGCAAAGATTGCTTCATAGGTGCAAAGACAACCTGTTACACTTGGCCTAGGAGCACATCAGTCAGCACTCCCAGCTCACGCAGCAGAACAGCTGATCCTGCAGCTTAAATGCACCTTTTGCATGCTCCTTGCCCAGCCAGGACGAGGAGGGAGCAAAGGATAAACTGCTAAGAGGGGTAAAGATAATGTAAGAATAGTAAACCAGGGGTAACTTCTAGGTGACAGTAGAAAAAAAAGCTTTTCATCCAGATTTGCTACTTGAATTTCTGCTCAACAACTTCAAACTGCAAGACCTACCACTGCTTTCTAAATCAAACAAAATCTGATGATGAAACTATTTCAGATTTAAATGTATTTCCATAATAAGTGTTCCAGTAAACAATATTTAAATTATTTCAGTAAACTAAGTGTTTGTAAGAAAATATCATAATTTAGCAGTAACAACAGCAGGGAGCTGCAGATGCATCTCCACCACGCTCAGCTCAGCTGGTTTATACCCAAATCCATGCATTTGCTTAGGTCCAGCTTCAGTATTTATAGTTAACTGAACCATTATTTTTTCTTTTCAAGTCCTGTCAATGTTTCTCAGCATTGCAGCAAGACTAGCAGCTCCAGAGGACTCTGGAGGAACACATCCATCCTTTCAGTACAGATCTCAAGTTGGGGAAAGGCACAAGAAAATGAGCAGCATTCACGTGCTGATAATGGTCTTTGTTCCAACTGTAAATCCAGAGGATCACTAGGCTTGAATGCAGACTATTATTACTCAGCCAGCTGATCTGAGCTCGCTCACAAAAGTCACAGACCAACTCCTGCACAGCAGTGGGAACTTAGCACAATTCCCAGGGAAGAAATGGAACTGCTACAGATCAACGAGATACCTGCCAGTCCTAGCGTTACTGCTCTGAACTCTCCTGCTGAGCTGAAAATGCCACCTTGGTTATTTATCCCAGGTGTCAGTCTGGGCTTTGCTTTTTCCTTTCTGGGTTTTCTGGGAGGGAAGATAAGCACGTTGTACTGCAGGCATGGAAATGGAGGATCAAAATTTACCCTAAATTTCAGGGCATCAGTAGTCACCTCTATATTTATTTCTTGTGTTATTATAAATACTGACCAATTTCCTACAAGTTATTTCTTTCTGTCAGCAGATACTCTCAAAACACAATAAAATGTTAAAAATAGAAGTTGTTGAACAGTAGCTCTATTTTGACCATATGCAAGATTTTCTTCTTCATCTGCTTCATTTGTATTTGATATCACTACAGGAAAAATCAGAGATAACACAACGTGGAGAATGATAAAGAACATGCACAAGAAAATGGGAATTTGATCACTCACGGAATTCAGGCCCTCTTACCACACCCTTTAATTCATTCAAATGTTCTAAAGAGGAAGCAAGAAAAAAAATCCCAAGCCCAGGGGCATGATCTGAATGTTACCAAACCTGCTGACAGCAGGAGAGTCTTTACCCAGTACACTCTCCTACCAGCTTCCTCTGGCTTAAACTCAGGGTCTGAGAAGTCAAAACTGTTAGTTCCATCTCTTCCCTTTTCTCTCCTCTCCCTCCCCAGGGAATCTTACTTTACAGCACACTGAGAGTCAGACACAGAGTTCCTCAGGACTTCGGAGACACGGGGAGTCAGCAAAGGTCATGAAGCACTGTACAAGAAATTACTCCATATAAAACAACACTTAACAGACAAAACATTGTTCTCTAATAGCCACAGAACTTACATTTTAATTCAGAGGAGACCAAATCAACGAATGATTTATTCTTTCAGGATTTCATTGCGTTAAGTCTAAACTATTTCCAGCTCTTCCTTGGTATTTCACTATTCCAATTTACACACTCTAACTCTTCAGCACATCCCTACCTTTTGCAACACTCTGCTTGTCTGTGTGATCATCTGAAAGGCACAGGATTATGCTGTGGCTGCCTTCCAAGCAGCAGCAATCATTTGTATCACAATCTCAAGCCAGCAACTTGCTGAACTACATGTGACAAAAATAATAAAGCATTCTAACACCCTGCAGCAAAGAGTGCACACCAAACGAAATTTTCCAAACCCAGGAATAACAAATGGCACTCTGGGTAGCATTGCTCTTCTCCCACCAACTCAACCAGCATGCTTGGAATTACAGCACAAAACACTCTCAACACACCAAGTTTCCATCCTGGCAGGTCAAGACAAAACTTCGCAAAGATTTAAAACAAGGCACAGTCCTTATTTAAACCACTAAACACAAAGAGTCCCACTCCTGGTGTAAAGGGCAGGAGCAAGGACCCACACACGTGGATTTAACCACTTACAGCAAGAGGACCACAAGAACAATGACAGAGAAAGAAAGTAGCAACCAGCTCTGGAGGGCACAGGGCAAGGCACAATGACGCTACTTCCAGAAAACCCCTGCAAGTTATTTCTGTTATTTCCTCAACCCCGACACGCACTTGGATAAGATCAGGATTAGATTTAGACCTTCACTCTGTGGAAAACAAGAAACTGTTATCTTAAAGCTCCTTCATGCACCTGGTGTTTTTCCAGAAGTCTACTCCCATATTTAGTCAATTGCATGTAAAATCTCAGCTTTTGAAACAAACAGAAAACAAACAAAACCTACAAACCCCAACATCCACCCCCCCTCTGCACTCGCATAAGTTTAGAAGAAAGAAAACGTGATTTCTAGGAGTCTCAAAAGTCAGATGGAAACCAAAGACCTGAATTTTTTTCTGTCTTCTTAAGACTTTTAGGCCAATTACATGGTTTTGGGGAACTGACTCACGAGGGGTTTGCTGGGCTGGTTTCAATCTTCGAGGTTAGGTCTAGTCATGCCCCCTTTTCATTCTGAAATATGGGTACTTGTACAGTTACAAAGCTTTTGATCTAACATATATTCAAAGAACATTTCTAGACCAAACCACGTAATTCTCCACACTTAACAGGGAAACTATCTTAAGAAACTACAAATAAAATTCTAATTGTTACTTAACTGTAACTCTAGCAGGGAAGTCTGATACTTTTTCTGCTAAACGTATAGAAAAACCGTACGAGTTTCTTAAACTATTTTTAAGGACTAATTAGCAAGGGACACACAGCACTTCCACACTGTTTTTACGTCCTTTTTCCACCGTATTTTCAGTTTTTCAAGTACACTGTTGCATACAACATCCAGGAGAGCTGGATGTTGTTCTTTGAAATGCTCGAGTCAGTAGGCTGAAAAAACCTGAATGGTCGAATTCAACCATGTGTGAGAATTCGGTTGTGCCTTTTCACCAGAACCAAGCTCGAATCTTGGTAAAATCAAATGTGCAGCTTTAACATACAAAAGCTCAAGAACTAACTCATCCTTACAGATTCTGAAATTCACAATTACAGAACTCATTCAAAGATGACTCTGAGCCTCACTCCACACCGTGCACGATTATTACTTGTGCACACGTAACGCAGGAAGGGCTGGTCTCCTTTTTATTTCAGCAAACTCGATTTTTTTTCTCCCTCATGTTTTAAGAGGCTTTCACTCGGTTTTCTCGCCCTAGAGCAGAGACCCTGTTGCGGGCGCAGGTAAAACCGCATCCAGAAATGCATTTCCCATCCCGAAGCTTCAGCACACCCCACCTGCGCTTTGCCGCAAGACACAGCCCTGAAGAGCCCCGAAAGCACCATCTGAGAAAAATCCGCAGCTTCCGAGGAAAGAGGCCCCGGAGGAGCAGGAGGAGGAGGCGGCAGCGCCCGGCGGGGCCGCTCGGGGCTCTCACGGCTCGGGGAGCGCCCCCTCCTCCGCGGCCAGGGCCGGGCGGCCGGGGGCCCGAGCAGCCGGGGCGGGGGCCCGGCACAAGTTGGCCGCAGAAACCTGTGGCTGCCGTGACAACCCCGCGGCCGGTGGCGGGGCGGCGCCCGGGCGGCGGGGGCTGCCGAGGCGGGGACCCCGGGGCGCGGCGGACACTGACCTGTCCTCCGAGTCCATGCGGCTCAGGGGCTCCCCGTCCGAGGACATCTCCAGGCTGCCCCGCCGGCCGCCCGACGTGGCGCTGCCGCAGCTGCTGCCGCCGCCCGTGCCGGGGCCGGTGCCGTATCCCTCGTCGCCGCCGCTGGACACGCTGCTGGAGCTGCTGCCGCCCCCGCCGCCGCCGCGGCCCGGCCCGTCCTCCTGGCTGCCCCGGGGGCCCTTGGGCTCCTCCTTGGCGTCGGCCTCGCTGCCGCCGCCGGGGCTCGGCGAGCGGGTCTCGTCGCTGCAGCAGCCGCTGCTCGTGCTGCTGCTGCTGCTGCCCACCAGGCTGCTCTCCTCCTCCTCGCCGCCCTCCTCCTCCTCTTCCTCCTCCTCGTCCTCGTCCTCCCCGTCCCCGGCCTGGCTGGCGCTCTCCGGGCTCGGCTCCGACATGCTCTCCGCCTCGCCGTTCAACAGCAGCAGCGGCTCCGGCTCCGCCGCGGCCGAGGACGAAGGCGGCGGCGGCGGCGACGACGACGAGGAGGATCCGGCCCCACCGGCGGCCGCCGCCACCTCCGCCGCCACCTCCGCCTCCTCCTCCTCCTCGGCGGGCGCCGCCTGCCCGGGAAGGCGCCGCTGGGGCTCCGCCATGTCGCTGCAGCGAGCGGCCGCCATGGCGCCTGCGAGTCGCTGCCGCGCGCGCGGGGCCGGCCGCGGGCGTGCGCGCGGCGGGGGCGTGCGCGCGCGGCCCCGTGCGCGCCCGCGCGGCCGGTGCGCGCTCCCGCCGCCGCCCGCGCGCGCCCCCCTCTTCTTCCTTCGCCCTCCTCGCGCACCCGCACCGCCGGGGAGGGGCGGGGCCCGGCTCGTGCCGCCGCCGCCGCACGCGCTACGGAGCGCGCCGGGGGACAAACAACGCGGGGAGGGCGGAGCGAAGGGCGGTGGCGGGCGAGCGGCGGGATCGCGGCTGAGTCTGCCGGGGACCCCAGCGTGAATCCCCCAGGGACCCCAGCTGGAATCCCCCGGGAATCGCAGTTCGGGGCCGCTGGAATGGCGTGATCCCGGCCCCCGGCTCCATAGATAGCGGGGAGTGCCGCGGGACGAACCGGGAAGGAAGCGCTCCCGGTTGCCCCGCCTCGCTCCAGGAGAAATCCCGAATGGCACCAGAGTCCCACAGCGGGGCAGGGACATTCCCGGCTGGCGCTGAGATGGAGCAGAGCCGGAGCAGGGGGGCCCCGGCGGAGGGTGGGGCAGGCAGGGCTCCGGAGGCAGCGGGCACGGCCGGTCCCCTCACGGGCATTGCGGGCCGTTCCCTCACGGGCATGGCGGTGGGGAAGGGGACACGGAGAAGCGCAGGGAACGGGAGAATCGAGGCTCCTCGGAGAGAGCTGCAGGCGCTGAGGAGCCAGCCGGGCAGAAGTGCCGCAGCACGGCTCGGCCGAGGCAGGAAGGAGACGGGGAAAGGGCTCCAGGGCCGCTGGAAAAGGAGTGAGAAACGCCGCGCTGGGCAGGGAGGAGAGAGAATGAACCCCAGAGCAAACTGGCCCGAAACCTCTCCAGGCAGGGAGGAGGCTTCCCGGCTCCTGGGAAAAGCTGTGTGACCAAAGGGGACTGTGAAGTATCACAGGATGGTTTGGATTGGAAGGAACCTTAAAGATAATCTCATTCCAAACCCCTGCCCTGGGCACGGACACCTTCCAGCAGACCAGGTTGCTCAGAGCTCCATCCAACCTGGCCTTGGACACTGCCAGGGATCCAGGGACAGCGACAGCTTCTCTGGGCACCCCATGCCAGGGCATCACCACCCTCACAGAGAAGAATTTCTCCCTAATACCCAGTCTAAACCTATGGATGTATAAAAGGGGTAAAGTGAAATCTCAGCAGCATGACTGTCAATCACATAGAAGCCTTCAGAACAGAGTTTGAAAATTAAGGTCATTTAATGAGCATGGAAAATGGGATAAAGTTTACAGTAAAGTACATAGGATAGGGATTGGCAATAGAACAGAAAGGTAGAATCTGAATGCAGAGATATAATCAGTTTGACAAGTTATTGGAGAGATGAGAAGGGTAATGAAAGGTATTCAATCAAAGGTAAATAAACCAAAGGTAATAAAATGACGTAATAAAATGCTGTTCTTTGTGAATTTTAAATATCCTACATCTGTCAGTCTTTAGCCAATGCTAACAGGGCTTGCCACATTTAGCAGAAAAATCATGAAGCCGTAGTAGTGAAGTTTAAAAACAAACACAGAACCACAGCTCAGTCCAGAAAAGCCTTGTGCCTTCTGCGCATGAGGAAGAACCTCACAAACTCAAGTTTCAGCAGGCAGATCTGGCATGTCCACAGAGATCCTGGATTCCAGGGGAAGCTACCTGCGTAGGATTAAAATCTGGAGAAGGTGCTCCGAAGACCTGGATTTGCATGGCTGGTGATGGCTCCCAGCCCATCAACAGATGTAGCTGTGAGCAGCAACAAGAACAAGCTGTGGTGTAGCAGCCAAAATAGAGAGCCACAGCGCTGAAACAGCAACAGGGGGTCGGGGACTCAACACTGGATTAGCCTTTGAAAACAAACCAATAACACATTTAGCCTGCAGAGGAGCATAAGCAAATTTTGGAAACCAACAGCAATGAAAAAGTGATGATAATTCCTCAGACTTCTAGAAGCCAGCCTCGGCTAGAAAGTAGAAATGTTAAGAATGCTTTAAAAAAAATCCAGAGGGGGGAAAAAAGACAAGAACAGCTGCAATGCTGCTTCTCCTGTGTGCAAGATGTGCATTGCAGGTCTCCCAACTCCACCAACACAGTCACCAAACCCTGAGTTTCTGTATCGTGTTCTGCCTCTCCTCATGCTAACAGCGTGCGCTGTGCTTTGCTCCCCGGAGGAAGGCGTGGGGCTCCGGGGGCGTGCTGCAGTCACTGCTCTAATCAAACACCAAGTGTGACGTTCCAAAACCACCCCAGGCTTTGATTCAGCCCAGAAACGGCGGTAGCTGAAATAATTCCTGTTATTCCTGGTCTCCACTACCCACTGATGCCCTTCTGTGCTGCAGCAAGGGACAGAATCGGGGAGGTGTCGGGGCATGAGAAACTAAAAATACATGAAAACCTTCGGTAAAAAACACCTTTCACAAACGATGGCCATGAGATAAAGGGGAGAAAAGTCATCACAAAGAGCTCTGTACCGCGATGTCAGTTGTCCTGATCGCTGTGCTCAAATGTATTTTTCCCCCAGGTCTCTGTGTGTTTCTCGAGGTGCTGCGTGCACGCAAAGGCTCCTTCCTTGTGTTCGGCACTGAAAGCGAGCAGGGTGATGCGCCCTCCCACTTTCCGCTCGCCTAAGCGGGGCGGTAGAGACGCCAGCTCGTTAGGTAATCTGTGTATTCAGAGAGGGTCAGCGAAGGAAACCTCGGGACTTTTCTATGGCCCGATGGAAATCACTTGGCGTTTAAGCAAGCGCTCAGTACCAACGGGGTCACTGCTGCGGCAGGCCGGCATCAAAGAGAAACTCCGTGGTAATCTCTCGGTGTCCTGCTCTCGGGTTTTCAAACACACAAAATTCTGCGTCCAGGCTCGGCCCTTGAGTGCTGTAATAAAGTCCTAATCAAGTGCAAGCAGCAGTGATTATTGCTCACTGAGCTTTCTCTGTACTAACCCACGCAGCTTACCGAAGCTGGATTTCCTTTTTTTCCAAGGTTTTTTGACTTTTCAAACCTCTTGAAAGAGATCTGTCAAAGAACAGGTGATTCCACAACTTGCAAAAGCACCTAAATCATTTACATATGAATGCTGTGGTAAAAGCTCAAAGGAGGAGACTCCTGTTAGGAAATCCTTTGGAGAAAAAACACATCGTTCACTTGGGTGGATGTTACTCTGTTATTCACACAAAGAGTTTCTGATGTGCTCAGTCTAGCTTGGTATGATCACCTAACTACGATGATTTAAAGCTCAGATATTTGTGTTGAGAAATCAACAAAGTATAAAATAATAAAATACATTTTTAAAAGCCGGTAGATAAACCAGGAGAAGCCTGTTCACAGGCAAAAGATTCCAAGCAGGGCCATTAGTTCAAGAACAAACAACTTGTAGACACAGCAGAGCAGGGAGAAGAAATGAAGATTTTATTCTCTTACCTCAGAACACCAGGGTGCAGGGTATTCACACTGACAGCAGGAGCAGTAACAAGCACACTCCACAGAAGTAGTTTCTTCTTTTCTTGATTCACAGCAATTTTGCTGTTTTGTGGGGTTTTCTTGAAGGATACTTAGGCGAGATCACCAGAAGATGTATGTAAGGCAGGTTTCTTGAGGTTTTTTCCCTAACTTTGATTAGCATTATAGTACTATGTTATACAGTATACAAACAAAACACTTCAATACAGCAAGAAAGGCCTATAAAGAGAGAAAAAAAAATTAAACAGGCCTGAGGTACAGGAAAGGTGACATCCAGTCTCACACTTGCTAGGATACCAGGAGAGATTCTGTAAAGCCCAGCATCTGCTCCCTTCTCCAACCCCTGCCTCCCCGTGCACGTCTCAAGCAGTGCAGGAAATTCCTGCTGCCTGCACCTCATGACTCACCTTGCTCAGCGTTCTGCCGACTCAGCAGCCTCTGGAAACTGCACCTTCCCTTTTTCTGCCCCACCCTCCCTTCCCCATCCCAATTCGAGGGCTGGAGGAAGAGACTGCCATCTGTCATTGCTGCAAGTGAGCAGCGCTGGGTTCTCACCCTTCCCTTCAGACTGGGCTGAAATTGCCTCCTCCTGATGCAATTCTGACCCCACCCTCTCCTGCAGCACCCAGTTAATTCTCCCTTTAAACTCAGCTTCCATGGTCTTTTGGTCTTTTCTTTTTTAAAGCTGCCTTTAATCTTTGTCTGTGCTGTCTGCTTAGAAACCATGACTCTGAGAAACTGCAAGCCACGCTTAGGCTGGGCCAGCCAGAGGAAGGCTGCAGGGAATGCATGTTGGGAAAGGGTCCCCCTTCCCTCCCCAGGAGTGTTGAACCCTCTCTGGGATTGTAACTGGCTTTGAAAAACATTTTGCAGCAAAATGAATTCTTGATACTGCTTGGGACCTTCCTCCTGCTCTGCCCTGCCCCTGCTTTGTGTCACGCTGATCTGCTGCCTCTTCTCTGGTGCCAGCACAGCTGTCCCTGAAATTCCTGCCGTGATCTAGACCAGGGAACTGCTTTTAGTGGTAACTAGGAGGAAAAAAAATAAAATGGCATTCTGTTCCTGTTAGCTCATGAAGCTTCAGAAAGCTCCAGACAACTCAGTCAAATGTAACTCTCTGGGGATGGGGAAAAGAGGAACAAAAACGTTAAAAACTTGCTAAGGTGATATGAAGAACCACGGGTTACTTCAGGAATGGAAAACCCCATTCTGTCATTCTGGAGCTCATCCAAAAGCTCATCCTAACATTCATTCTATTTGCACTTGTGGTAAACTCCAGCCGGCCCAGTGGAGATGAGAGCATTTCTGCTTGAAGCCATCTATAAACACCAACAGTGAGAGGAAGGCCACGTTCCATAGATATTCCGATGAATTTGAAGGAAATCAGATACCTTACAAGTAGATGAACCTCTAAAATGCACACAAATTGATGCTCAATTTGTTCCATATTGAAGGAAAACAGAAAATGCAAAATAATAAACCCTGAAAATTTCTTGTAAGTGAAAGATAAAAAAGTGAGTTCAAGGCATTAGGAGACCTTGTCATATGTTCATTGATGTGCTCTACAGGTTGCTGCAAAACCTGAAATATAAGCACAGAATTTTGAATAGGTACTATTCAGCTGTGATATCCTCTTAGTTATTATAGATACCACTGAGAATGAGCTCAGAATTTGCTTCAGAAACAAAAGATACTCTCAGTACAGTTGCACTGTCGTAGCTGAGTATTAATCCTGTCACCCATGTCTCTCAATTTTTGTGACTCCCAGGGACTTGCATAAGTACATGCTAAAAGTGCATTGTGCTTTTCTTTGAAACTACTGGGAAAGTGATTTTCAAGTGGAAAATTTAAATACCTGATGCAATATATCATATGAACAAGTAAAACAGTAATATATGCAGGACTGTACAAGCAAATAAACCATCTTTTCTCTGTCATCAGTATTGTCAATATTTTTATTTATGACTAAAAAATCTACATAAATTATCAGAAATACTTTCTTTTCCTCCCAAAGTATGCTAAACCTCCTTGTGTACATTTTCTTTTTGGCACAGTTTGCTCTTTTTCAGTAAAGGCAGCCAAAATTCTTAAGTCTCAGAAGAATCAACATCCTTAAATGCTGTAATTTAGATTCATTTTAGCCAGAGATAATTAAAATATTTGCTTCCAGATTACAGAGTCTTTACATGCTGTTAATTTGGGGAATTGGTTTTCTCAACATTCTTATGCAAAACAGAGCTGGATTCCAGCTTTAAATGAAGGTGTGTGCCTGAGCACATGTAGAGGGTTGTCACCAGGATGTCCATTTATTTTCTGCAGAAATAAATTTGGTGCAGATCCTCACAGTAAAACCATGGCAGGCCATCCCAGCTGAAGGGACAATTCTGCACAAGCACTTTAGACAGTAAATCCTGGTTTTTTGCCTAAAAATACGGGTGTGAAGTCAGGAGCAGAGGTTTTTTTGCACACATGGAAATTCTTTTCAAAAACCATAAAAGTAATCAAGATCTTGCATGTTGCAAAACCGGTGTGTAACCATTACAACCAAACAGAAATGCATAATTAATTGGATGCTAATTAAATACAAATCACAGCTTGGAAGGAGTACAAGTTTACAACAGCTTTTTCTTGTTCTAGGATTACTTTAAAACTCCCCTTCTTCAGCTTGTGGTAAGTCCCCTTCTTCAATTCGTAGTGGTAAGCAGAATATGGGTTTTCCATAGGAGGGTTTTAGATTTCTTTAAATTAATGTTTCATAAAATTTAAACAAAAATCCCCTTGCAGAAATCTAGTTATAAAGTTTATGTGCTTTTTCTTTTTCTTTTTTGAAAGAATCTCTTATCCTTCGAAGATCAAACCCTTGTGAACACATGTCCTTCCAAACAAAGTTCTCAGCTTCCCAGAACATGCTGTTGTGGGCCCTGCAAGGGGCCCTGAGGATAATGCAGGGAGTGGAGCATGTCAGATGAGGAGCAGCTGAGAGAGCTGGGACTGTCCAGCCCCAAAAAGTGAAGGCTCTGGGGGATCTTATCGAGGTATAAATATCTGAGAGGGGAAGTAAAGAAATGGAGCCAGACTTAGTGGTGTCTGGTAAGGGCAGGAGTCAATGGTCACAAACTGAGATGCAGAACATTAATCCTATTTAAATGTAAGAAGAAACTTCTTCATTTTCAAGCAGTGGAGAGGTTGTGGCATTGCTGTTTGTGAAGTTATTCAAACCACATCTGGACATGGTCCTGAGCAGCCTGTTCCAGCTGTTGCTGCTTGGAGTGGGGGATTGGACTCTGTGATCTCCTGAGGTGCCTTCCAACCTTACCTTTTCTGTGATTCTGTAAAGTTGAGATATTATTCCTGTGTTACACAGAGACACAGGCTTTGCTACTTATGCAAAGCCAGTATTTTTCTGGGTTCCCAAATATCACCATATACCCTGGCTTTGCCCCAGCCTCATGTGGGGATGAAAATCACAATTGACACCACTCCTGCCTTGCAGTGTGCTTTGTAAAGATGGGAAGGGAGTCCTGGTGGGATTCACAACAGCTGAGGTGGGCTGTGTGACTGGCACCAAGCCCTGAGTCCCTGCAGGCAGGTCTGGATGCAGCCTGAATGGCTCCATTCAGAATTCCCAAGCTGGCCAAATTTAGGGTCCTGCTACATCCCCTGAGATAAGAAATGACAAGCAAGTGAGATTACATGTTTTCCATGATTGCCAGATCCTGGCAGGCTAGAGACTTAAGGGAGAGAGGTTATCCTTAAGAGAGGCATTTATCACACGCTCTGGCCAGCCTTGGCCAAGATACTGCTTGGAGAAGATTTCCCAAAATCTCCTGGAGGAGATTTCCCAAAACCTTAACAACCTGGACAATTCATCTTCTCTCCCCACTGCTCTGCTTATGCTACAAGAAAAATTCATGTCATGGGAAGTTTGTCAAACAGCTAGATATATACAGAATTAATTTATTTAAATAGAATTTAGTATTTCGTAGGCCTCAGCACAAGCAAACACATGAATTTCAGAAAAGTTCAGAGTTGCATCCAAAGATGTGAATTACCATTATTTGGGCATTCACTGAACAGAGAAGTCATACTGAAATTAATCAAAACTAATTTAACAATTACAAAACCAGCAGGATGACTTCATTGTCGTTTGCCACTAATGACAAATGTTTATTACAGATCGTGTATTTGTCTTCTGAGCTATTAAAACCCCGTTTGCTATTCATAACTCCTCAAACCTTTCCTGTAAGAAGAAGGATCCATCATGTTCATGGAAAATAAGCCAAGCTTGTAGAAGTACAGCACCCCTCCCTATTCTCAATCAATCAAATCTGAGAGAGAGAGAGGGAGACTGATGAGAACAACCTACTTTTCTGTGCGTGGCATTCACTGAATGTGAAAAGGGGTTTCAGCAGGACCGAGAAAGTAGCTGTTGTCATGACAGCACCGGGAAGCCCGGGGACTGAAAAGATCTTCATCAGCTCACTGCAGCAATGCTGTGCCAAAGGAACCGGGCTGCCTGTCTGCAGGCTGACAACAGAGCCCGGGGAATGCCTGCTTGTCAAACCTCCCCGATTCTACTCTGCAAACTTCCCCACTCCTGGCCTCTGAGGCTGCAATGCAGTTGCAATCTGGCAAGAATGGATCTCTCCTGCCCCCCTCCTTCCCCTTCAGTACTCCCCACGCTTTCTGTTTCTCTGCCTTAACAAGGACAGCACCCAGCCTTCCTGCACTCCCTTTCTCCACAGAAATGCCATGCTGAAGGCAGCAGTAGCCTGTAAGAAACCCAGTCAAACAGCAGCTCATTCTGCAGTCCAGCTCCAACGACGGAATGCCTGCCACCCCTGCATCCTCAGTGCGAGGGGCAGCGTGTCCGTGTGCTCTGCTGCTCACCTGGCAGCTCTGGGGCCAGGGCTGAGGGTTTCTGTGGCAGGATCTGCTCCTTGGGGTCATACCCTTGGCAGGGCTGGATGTTACCTGCTCAGCTCTGGCCACTCCAAGTCGATATATCACTTTTCACACAGAGTTAGGCAGCCTGCTGGCTGTGCTCACTGTAATCACCACTAGCACCAGTTTCGGGAGAACTGTGAGACTATTCCATTCCCAGAGGAGTTTTATTTCACAGAAATGACTAAAAATGGTTGCTGCACAGGTAAGATCCTCATAATTTAGACAAAGAAAGAGAAAGTAAGGTCTTTTTGGCTGTGCACATATTGATGGAGTTCTGGTGCTGTTTATTTGAAGCAGTGGGAAATGAGAACATTTGGAAAATTGTGTTATGCCCCCACTAGTTATCACTGATGGAATGAAAACTGAGATTGAGTGCTTTACACCCAATCTTGCAGCAGCCACCTTTATTGCAAATAAAATGCTCAGATAGATGTGCTCTCAGAGGAATTTTACAGGCTTTGTCTGAAACTTTGGCGTCTCTGGTATTGATTGCAAATTTCACAATGACCTCAGTGGGGCCAGACTATCAAACCCAGCCTGAGAGCTGGGCAGCTAAGGAGTTTGGAGGAACCCACAGCAAATCCTGATACCCTGATATTATTGATGGCTGCCAGGAGCTGGGAACTTGGCCCCTACTGCACAGGAGAGCCTAAGTTGCACTGTATTCAGAATTTCAATCGTTCAGAATTCCACTCTCTTGGAGAGCCTGGAATATGTGGCAGAACTGGGAGATGTAGATCCTAAATTAGCTCAATGCCCTGTGGATGCACTGCATGTCCTCTAATAGGCAAAGCAGTGATTCCCCTCTCCTGAACTCTATTCCCAGCTCAGCTGCTCCCAGATTCTCCAAACAGCTGACTGCACAGGGGTGGGCAAAGCATTTTAGCATGGTGTTCTGCAGAAATTTATGCATAGTTAGGATATGCTTAAGAGAGTCTCTTTCCCTGCTCTGAGGTGCAGTTGTTTGTTTTTGAACCCCTCCAGTTAAAGCTGCTGTTAAACCCACACATGGTCTCAACAGGAACAGGTGTGACTTTTAATGGCATAATGCTTTTGAGTTTAGTCAGTCTTTTAAAACTGTTTTTTTTTCTCCTTGAGCCAAGGTGAACATTATGTGCTTGATGATTTTTGCCCAATGACACATGCAAACTGTGTTCAATAAACAAATACTATCCTAACAAATACTATCCTGTTTTCTAGGCAGGTGATACTGAAGTTACAGTAGGAAAGGGGGCACTATATATTCTTGGCAAGCTGTTGCTATAAAGGCATACTGTCAGCAGCAGCTTGGCTTTATATTGCATTGAACTGGATAATTTATCAGAACCATCATCTTTGCAGTTGAATTTCTGTCTGGTTTGGCAGTGCTAAGCATTTGTTTCATCTTGGTGAAAAGTGGATTTGGCTATTTAGAGCCTGGAAAATAAGGAGACTTTTCAGGGCAAGGTGAAAAAGAGCTGATTTTAAATGTGGTGAATCTTACAGTCCATACCTACGTAAAACTGGGCTCTCTTAAACTGAGGAAGCTATTTGATTTAGGTTGTGCTAGTGCATAAGAGGTACAACAAAGAGGGATGTATTCTAAAGTGTAACTCAGGCACTGAAAGCATTAAGGTATCAGCTCTGCAGAGAGCCATGACCTACTTCTGCCTTGTTTCTTCCAAGGAAAATCCTTTGGCACCACTTCAGGCCATGGTTTCTGTTCTCCCTGCTATCTTGAGGACCTGATCTTACACAAAAGTGCCTCAGACACGTTCACATCCCAGTTTCTCAAGGCCAAGTTTCATGTAGAGAGGAAGCAAAGCATCCAATTTAAAATGGGACTTTACAGAAAAAAACCCCAAACATTCTCCTTACCATCCTTAATAAAACATAAAGTGCTGGACCAATGTCCAGGAACCAGATTTTTTATAACAGTAAATATTTTGGAGGTCTTTTGGATATGAATACAGTCAGATTTTGGGACTTTCTTATATTGCAGTAAGTGATCTCAGTCCACCACCTGCACTGCACTATGGTTACTCCTTTTGGCACACTGCATGCATATTCTTTTCCATTACATGCAGCATATTCTCATCAGCTGATGTTCTACAGAAAAACCTCAACAACTCAGTTTATATCACGCTTAACAAAGTATGACAAAATAAATGCTGGTTTAAATGCCATATAAATATTGAAACATGAAGCATTTGAAAGTTACTCCCCTCCTCCCTGATCTAATTATTCTATTAATAAGCAACATGCAGAATTTCATCTGGGATGTAGGAACCACAAGAGATCAGATTCTCACACAATTTCTCTCCTGTATCATAATGATTGCAGTGTGAGCATGTTTAACTTTAAATCATGCAATGTGTTCACCTGAAACCAAAAGGGCTGTTCCCATCTGGGCCCAGATCTGCTGCATCAACACTAATTCTGTTGCCCTGGTTATGTGCAACTGCAGCTTAGGCCAAGAACACATTTTCTCTGTTTTGCAGTAATTTGTCTTGCAATTTCAGTGTAATACGATTGTTCCTTTTTAATCTTTAATTGTTGCCGTGCACCATTAAGCAGCAACATCACGGTATTTAGAAGTCACTTTGTCTCAACCCCATTTTATGGGTAAAGGAAGGCTCTGAGATGTGGCTGCAACCTTGCAAAGAAACCTGTTTATGCAAAGGCCTATCAAGAACTTCTTTCATTTAGGTTAAAGGATCAAGTCCTTAACATTTGAAAATGCACAATAAACACACAACACTGCATCATTGAGTAGGAAGGTTAATAAAAATACAGCCTGGCATTAACATTAAAAAGGTTCTAAATTTTTTTCTTCACAGGTAATTAGTTCACACAATGAAATAATCTCCTTTCTTATCCTGGAAACACATGCATAAAACAGCTCAGATAACATCATTTACATACGGGCTGCTGCATCCGCATGTTAATGCCCGGCAGTGAAAAGTTCAGACAAGTTTGTAATCCCCGATTTCCTGCGCGTGCTCGGCACCCAGATTCCCAGAAGGAAGGGAGAGGGACACTAAATATTCCTGAGATGGCAGGTCAGCTGCAGCCCGCCACATCTGGGCAGCTTGCACTTACAGAGTTGCTGAGAAATCTCCGGACACTCCTGGAGATTTTTTTTTTTTAAACCCATCTCGGTATTTGCTCCTTTTGTCAGTCACTTGTGGCCATGGCCATCACCCCGAGCCCATTGTGCCGCCGCCGCTGGCTTTGTCCGCCCCGCTCCATCGCGTGGTACCGGGGCAATCTGCATTCCCATTTAAAGCACTATCATGTCACCCATCAGCGAGCGCTCGCTTTCATCCCCCGAAACCCCCACACAATGGCAACCACGCCGAGAGCACAAAGGGCCGGCCAGAGGGGGAAAGGGAGGGAAAGAAGCAGCAGCTGCAGCCGGGATAACTTTGCTCTGCCGGGCTCCTTCTGGGCGAGCTCTTGAACTTGCACTGAAAACACCCGTGCCCTTCATCCCCTGCTGCCCCTCCCAGCACAGCCTCTGTGCCCAGGGCGGGCACTGCAAGGAAGCTCGGCAGCTCCTGCACCCAGGCCAACAGGTAACGAGGGTGTTTGTGCAGCCTCGGCCAGCTGCAGGAGACAGGGAGGGAAAGCCTCCTCCTGCAGGGACACTGATCGCCAGCAGCGCCTCCCAAAACACCAACCCAGCCTGCTGGGCAGCCTGGACCTACCGTCTACAAAGAGCAGAAAATGTACAGCTCCTGCAGCAGTTGTTGTGCTGCAGTTACTTGTAATTTACCTGTGAACAAAAAAGCAAAGCGCACAGCAATCCGGTTTTTCGTTCAGAGGTGCAGGTACAGCACCCAAGAGTTTGGGAATCCAAAACTCAGACTCTCTCATCGCTGGAGAGTCTGCAGCGCTAAAGCTTGAACGAGGATTCACTCCCGAGCACCGGCATCCCCTCAAGAGTTTGGAGCTGTAGAGACCTTAGGATTCACACACCGCCTCTGATTAATTGCCTGAAAATGTTGTGAGAGTCAGGGATTCCTGTCTGCAGGTGAAATGACTGCAGTGCTCCAGCCTGGGGAGGACGGATGGGAAGCACTCCTGTGAAACAGGCAGGGCTCAAAGCAAGGCTTTAGAGTCCCACTTCTCACAGACACGACCCAGCTGTGCTCCTTGGGGTGCACAAGATTTTAATGAGGCAAAAATGATCAAAATGTCATGACCTCTGTTCTTCCTTGTCCTGAAATCTGGATGATGGAAATGAAGTGGAGCTTAGCCTAGGTTATATTTAGCTGAAGACACAGAATGCAGTAGCTTTAAGATCATGAAATATAAGTTTTAAAATAAAAAGCTGTGAGGTCAGAGTAGTTATACCCCCAAATCAGCTTATATAAGCAAGTGTGGTTTTCCCAGGGTTGTGGTCCATGAATATTAACCAATTCCTCTTCACTAAGGCAATCTCCTAAATGGCCGAGGCTGGTTGGTTAATTTGTAGCTGCTACCTTGCAAATAGTGGTCAGGATTTCACACATTATCCAGGCACTTTGTATTTATTAAAAATATTTATAATTTGTAAGCACAATATACTAGAAGTACTAGCTACAAAAAATTATGGGTCTGTTGGCACAGGCTAAGAAAACAGCCAGGAATGTTATTCAAAGGTGATTTTGGTTTCCAGGCAATTTCCCTGCTCACAAAATGACACCTCTAGCTAGACCTGACTCCTACAAGCTGGCTCCCTTGCAGTACCAGCCCTTGCATGTGCAAACTCTCTGAGACATTCTCCAGGTAGTCAAAAACCAAACAAAAAATAACATCAGGAAACATTAATCAGAAAGTTCAGCTGTCTTTTTTCCCCTCTGTGTAGATATGAGCATTTCAGTATATAAAAAGAGTAAACCCAACAGCCATTAACAGCTGTTTCCTAGACTGGCTGATGAGCCTACTAAAAAAAGAAAAAAAAAATCATTCGTGTTTAAAGCTAAAACATCTGAAACAGCCTCCATGTTCTTGCTGACTTGGGAGTTTACCAAGAAGAAAGTTGCACAGTATGAAGCACTCAACTTACACGTGTAATCAGTGTCAAGACTCAACAGAAATTCACATTGTAAAGAAGTGATTTATGAGATGAGTTGCTGAACTTTTGCAGTCTTTTTTCCCCCTCAATTGCTTTGAAATGTACTGTCAATTAATGATAATTTTCTCAAACAAATTCTTAGGTGTTTGTTTATATACCTACTAATTATTTTATTTCTAGTAAAAAACTATTAGAAAAAAAGGTTTTTTCTAAATAGACTCCATTGCTGAAAATAAAGGAAATTTACATCAAGTTACTTGGGAATCTTGGGTGTCTCTTATTGCATGCTTTGACTCAATCTTTCAGGATGATAAGCACCTGCAGATTTCCACCACTCCAAACAAGAAACTGATTGCCTGGATTCAGCTGCTCATGCAGGGACAGACAGCTGGGGTGTGGATAAGGCAGATTTTCTCCAGATAAGGAATGCAGAATATTTTACAAATTGGGCTGTAATGGATGTAAAGATGCAGAAGAGAGTCCAGTACAGCACCAGGCACTTCACTGTGACACAGAGCAGGTAACAGCAGATGAGGATATTTTCCTGAAAGTTTTCATTGAGCAAACCTCGAGACTGAAAGTAAACCTTCCTTATTCTACATATAAAGTTAAACATGCAAAGTCTGCTTTTTTTTTTTTTTCTTTTTTAAAACAGTACTCATTTTACCTTCAAAAGAGCAAGAGGGTGTTTCCATTTTTAGTCTGAAATACTTTGAAGTATTCCCATTTCATAGAACAGGGATCTGGATAGTATTTGACCAAAAGAAAAAAATTAATTCCTTATTTTCATTTTGGTTTCAGTAATAAAGAAGTTAATGATCCCACATCTGGTTTTGTCCAGATATACTCTACAGCAGCCCACTGAAAACAGCCCTGTTTGCTTCTAGTTTTACTTTTATCCCAAACAGAGCCTAATCCAGCCTAAAAAAAGTGTTCCTAAGCACATCCCTAGCCAGACTGCCACACGAGGCAATTGGCAACCTCTGTGCTCATGTCACTTACCCAGAGCTGCAATTAAGAGCTGCCTGCAGTTTCACCACACCAGCCAGATAATATTTAGACAGACCTTAAAAACATTTTCTTTGGCATACCACAGAATGAAGAAACACCACAAAAAAAAAAAAAAAAAAGCCCCAAAATCTCCATTCCACAAGTAACATTTGAAATTCGAATGCTGACACATCTGGAACAGCTGGGTAACAAGTCGTGCATGTCAAGTTCAGAAAGCAACTGCTTTTAGCCTTCATTTTGGGTCAGGCATTTGTTTGTAGCCACCAGTATATTCTCTTTTATTTTGTAGCAGCTTCTTCAATGTTCCCATATGGACAAGCCAAACAGCTCCTAGGACATACCAGCAAGCATTTTATAATGTTCTTTAGAAGAAATGAAGGCCAGATGTTGCTTTGTTAGCTCCATGTGCATCCCTAGAAAAGTTAGATGAGTTTGTTTCAGATATATTATCAATGCCAGGTACAGGCAATTTGTTTATCGGCCGTTTAAATGTCAACTTTCTAAAGGACAGAAAATAACATTTTAACTTAGGATTCAAACTGATGTAAGATTAAACTACCCTAGAATAAATTTAGAAAATAATTATAGCACAATCCAGGATCACAGGGACAAAATAGTACTGTGCAGAAAAGACATGATGAGCCATTTCTGAGATCTGAATGAGTACTACTTATGGTTTATTAGAAAAGGAAAAACAAAACCTCTCCACCTTATCTCTGAAATATAATGAAAAGTCTGAGGTAAGACTTATCCAACAGCACCACTGATTAAAGGTATTCTATTCTGCTGCTTTGCTCACCCAGGGTACAGCTTAATCCACTAGTCTAAGTCCTAAATCTACTACTGACAGTGTAATTCATTAATGTTTTTCATGTATGCACTCCTGCTACATCCAGTGGATCCAATAGGGTGGATAAGAATTCTGTCACAATCTGTCCAATTAATGTGATTTAGATTGAGAGGTGCAAGTTTTTTTCTGATTTTCTGAAAACAGAACCTTATTGGATTCATTTTATGATGCATATTTCTGAGGAAATGTGAACTGAGAACTACTTTTTCCACCTCAGTGATAACATAAACAAGGTCTGGGTTTCAGCTGCCTGGTGAGGTCTTTCCCTTTGAGCCAGTCCACAACATACAAAAACTGCCAAGACACCAACTATAACTTTTTGAGTAATGTCACTTTATTAAGGGACTTTAAAGGTTCACATTCTCTAGTAGCCTTGGAACAATGCAAATGGTGAACAAAAGACAAAAATAGATGTAATTGGTTCTGAAAAGCATGAACATCTGTAGAGAATGTGTTGCATTATTCCTAAGGACTCTTGCTTTTGAAAAAAAAGCACGTTCCATATATACAAGTGTCAGTGCAATAGCCAATAAAGCAATCAGTCAGAAATATAAAAATATCCTAGATACAAACATAAAATAGATGTTTGAAGGCTGAACATATCAGTATTCTGATATTTCTATATCTTAGGAATATGATCACTGGGATGAGTTATTCTGATGAGGTAAGAAACAGTAAATGCTCTGTGATAACACAAAGCCATACACTTATTATTTTTTTTTCCATAAGACAAAAAATAGAGCACCCAATGAAACTCCAAGTCTTTGCAGCAAGTGCCCACAGGAAGTGAAATTATAGTCTAAGATCATTACTACATTCCTGCATCATCCACCTCTGCTGTCTTTGCCAACAGTTCCATCAGCAAAATTTGCTTATTTCCCCAACTTGCCCAGCTCCATTATAAACTGCATGTTCCTTGCAGATATACCAAACCAAAAACTGCTTTAGACACAGGCAACATCTATAAATGTCCAAAAATCACTTAGTCATTCTTTCCTTTATTGGTTGCAATTCTTTTCTTGGCAGCAAGGGCAGAAAGAGATTGCAAAACTTGACAGCAAAGAGCTCTGTCTAGGAGGGTTAGGGAGAGAACAGGGTGTGTCCCATCTGCTTTGCCTCAGGTGTTCCACTGAACACTTAAGCTTTGGTTGGTTGTGCAATAAAATCACATTCCTCTTCCTTGCTGTCTTTTGGATGGAATGATGCACTACTTTGGGGCTGCTGTTCCATAAAAAGAGGGTGATGTGGTAACTTTTCAGCTCCATGCTGCCTGTCTGCATTCATCATTCATCCTTCCTTCAGCCACCTCTTCCACTGTGACCCCTCCAGGCTCTGCTGCTGAATTCAGCAAAAAAATTTCTACTTTTTAACTTTTCACAGAAAATGGCAGAACAACAGGTAGCCAGACAACATACTCTGCATCTTTGCGGAAAAGAGCACCAGGAAGAACAGGGAGCAGAGCTGGGAGTGCCAGAAGAATCCAACACACACAAACTCCTTCTTGGGGAGAGGGGTAATGGTAAAGTAATATCAAACTGTGAGGCAGTATCAGGCATTCCTCTATGGAAAAGCACAATGAATTCTTAAACTTCTAGAATAGCAATATGAACTTGATCAGGATATGATTTGTGTGATAAGAAAAAAGCACAACAGGAGCTGGCAGCTGCCTTCCTGTGAAACTTGCCTTACCACTTATGGCACACATATGCACTGAAGCACACAGCAGCTGCCTGAACCTGCAAAGATTCCTTAGCTTTAGAGCCCAAGATTCAAAAGCTTTCCCTGAAATATTTTTGTTTTCTTAGTTCTTTTCTAACCCTCTTTTGTCTCAGGCAAATTCAGGCAGCTGTGCGAGACGGAACAGCGAAGCTGGTAACATCTGTAGTGTGACAACACTGTGACAGATTATTTCAGGTTTTCTTGCAGTTTCTGCAAGATGCTGTGCAGATGCCAAAGCCTCCAGGAATCATCACACTTCTCTCCTTAACCCCAGTGAACTTGGCAATCAGCGTTTGCAAATATTGAATTACTGCTCACCACACCCCACTAAGACAGGCTATTACCTCCCGTGTAAACAGGCAGGGAACGCAGGAGCAGAATGACTAAGTGATTGTTCCAGTACCACAACACAGGTCTGGGAGAGCCAGGAGCTGAACCTGTATTTCTTGCATCTCAGTCTCAGGTTGTCTGTTTTGTTCTGTGTTGCAGCCTTAATTCTTTCCTGAAGAGGAAGACTGGGATCTCTTAAGAGTCTGTCACTGCTACTCTGCTTGACAGGTGATGTTGCCAGTGGGGTAGGAATTGTTGCATTCCCCACATCAAAAGGTGGAACACAGTGTGACATCTGCTTGCTGGAAGAAATACTAACCATACAAGTCCTTAAGAACATCAACATTTATTTAATATGATATAAAAGAAATGGGATATGAACATTCGTATTTGAACAATAATAAGTGGCTTCTCATACTTACATCATATGTGCTCATTGTATAATATATACACAATGAACATAATTACATTTGTACACAAACTAAGTACTGGATTGAAAACCTGCTTATTGCTGTACACACCCCAACCCCATCAAGGAAAAGCCCAGTACCTCAAAATACCTACACTCCATTTTAGTCAAGAGAAAGGAACCACTAACATTAATGTCTATGTTGACAGAAGTGTGGCAGTAACTGCTGACATTGCAACCTGACCAAGAAATCATTACAGCAGAAACAGGACATCTCTTACTAAGCAATAATAAAAATGGCACATTTTAAATATATCTATATGTATATATATATAAAAATTTTACAAATAAATTGTTAAAACAATAAATTGTAATGCTGAAAAAGTGTAAAACAAGGTTTAGTGGTGATATGTAAAATTAACCGAGTTATGCATCTAAAAGAAGGAAAAAAGTAAACTTATATGATCCATCATTAAAAGAACATTAAATTCTGAAGAATAGCAAATAAAGTTCTGACTGTAGGCTGCACATGAAAAAGAGCCTTTGTTTTATGTGCACAGAAATCATAGCAGCAAGCTGGTATCAGGAGAACAATCTGAAGGTTGCTGAGTGTACACGTGGGCCATTTAAAGCTCTCTTGGAATAAACATTTTCCAGGAAGTGATAAAATGATGCTCTGTGGCCAAAAGCATCAGAACTATGAATTTCATAGACTTAAAATATACTGTACAATATCTTCTCATATTTTCATAGGTCAGGTCCATACATCTCCGGCATGAATTGTTTCAACAGAAGCCATTAGTGCTGCAAGACAGACACAGATGAAGTTACTTTATTTTAGCAACACAAGATCATCTAAAGAACTCAGGGGATTAAACACAGCAAAGAACTCCTGACCTCAACCTAGCAATGCAGGTGTAGAACATAATAAAATATCTTAGAAATCAGTTGTTTCCAAAATCTGTTTTCCTGATGAATGGTACTGCTGTCAAGATATTTCAATAGAAAGAAGCAAAGCCAAGGTTTTTTTTTCAAATTTACACCACTTTGAATGAAAGAGCATTATCCTGTTACTCATGGTCACCTTCAAATGCTCTTCATCTAGAACCAGCAATACCAGCAAAGATCCTAACTAGCCTTAGAAATGCAAGGCACATTTTGGATTTTGGAAGGGGATGCAGAATTATTGAGCTGCTACACTGCACTGGAAGTGTTTTTCAAATGCTCTACCCAGAGCTTGCTGTATTTGGGTAATTGCTGCAAGGACTTCTATAAATAACTTTTAACAGTTCATTGGTAAAAATGTTCCTGAGCTTTGAACCCAGGTGCTGTATGAAATTTCATTATTCCCCCATTACTCAGTGCAAATGCAATGCTTAAAATCTAACAGGGCTGGTGGTACACACAGAGATTTGTCTCTGCAGAATAAGGGCAGTGACAAAAAAGGAGCCTTGTGTTAAGGGGTTCCTCCTTAGTCCTACAGTATCCTGTGCCACCAATTTCCTATGGCAAATTCCCCTGGCATTGTGCCAAGAGCATCATTTTTCTAATTGACTGTAAAAGCCAAACACAAGTATTACCTCTTCATTCCCTGAAATCCACTATACATTTTCCAGATGTTGCCTGAAAAATTTGGTTGCATATGACCAGGGCTGACCCTACAGCCTTGAAGTTCCCTTTGCCACTTAAGACTTCTCGAAAATGAGGGATGCTGAATTCCTGTGTGCTAAAAGATGTGCCAGAAGCCTTCAGCAAAGCACTGGAATATTGGAACCACAGCCCCAGGAGGTAGAGGGCAGTAAGCACTGTGCTCCATCCATCTCCTCTGTATGCTAAACCCAGCTCATGGCACAAATTTGCTTTGGAAGTCCAAGGAAACAACCAAGAGAGGCATCAGGTGCAGCCCTGTGGAATGCAGGTGCACCCAGCTAAGGGCTTTCCCCAGCTCAACCCGAACACTGAAGAGCCACAGGGGATGTGGCTGAAGTTCTGGGATCCTTCCTCCATCAGGGAATCAGATTGACAAGTGCCATTCCAGATGGACCATTCTGTCAGAAAATTAAAGTAATTAAAGCTTCTTTAGAGGCTTTTGAAGTAGAGTTGTCCTGAACACAGGAATGCTTCACCTGCAGAACTGGCTGTGGGGATACACCTCACCAAGGGGGTGCAAGCCTTTTCCTATTCCTTTCTATTTTATTTAGCATAAATCCTAAAGGAAATGAATTTCCTGATCTGATCTTCTGAGCTGAGAGCAGCTTAATGCAATTGGTGACAGATTTCTGGTTGCTCCCCCTTCCCGACAGTGCCCTGTGCCTACAGACAGAATCCAGCAGTGCAGTTTCACTTTCATTACTGACCCAAAACTCAGCTGGATGGGGGGAATGTTTGTGATATTTAAAAAGGAGATGCATGATAAATGTGTGTATATTTATACAGTATATTTATATACATTTATAAATATATAATTTACATCTATATATAAATATATATTTATACAGTGAACATGAAAAGCATTAACACAATTCAGTATTTCCAGAAGGAAAGTCCCACTCTTTTTTTTTCAATAGTTCTGCAATCAACATTTTGAATTAAAGTACAAAAATTCAAGCTAAATCTAATCATGGTAGACTACATCCATCAGGAAGGCAGGAGCAGTGTCAGGACAGAATGTGAAAATGGCATTCTCCACTTTCTCAAAAGCAGAAAATATTTTAATAATATTCCTTTTTTTTTTTTAAGGAGTATAAATAGTTTCTTGCCCTTAGTTCGTATTAGAAAGGTCTCTGTGATGACTAATAAGTCTAATTTTGCTAAAATGAAACCTTGCCAATTGAGACTGAGACAGGAAGTTTAAAAAAACCACATTTTCAGATCTCCTCATGCTAAATGACTGAAGATGTCTCAATTTTAAGATGTTCTTGATTTTAAAGCTTTCTTAAATTACATTTAACATTGCCATTGAAGCAAAGCTCATTATTTTAGCAGAATGCTCATTTAAACACTTCCTGACAACAAAGAAATGTGGATTGATTTAAATGCTGGTAAAGTGCTGAAGCATTGACACTGATATCCTACTAATTTTGTTAAACACTTGCCCAAACACACACTTTATATTTCCATTGCCCTTCATTAAATGGCAGGAACAGGTAGAAAAATGTAGATCCAGCCTAACTCATGCTTTCTAACTTGATTCCTAGAAGCAATCACCCACTATGGCAGGAAAGAGCAGCTGTGTGGGGCTTTCTCTATAGAAAGAAGGAAATAAAGTTTTATAATTGTTGTTTCTATGTCTTAAGCCATGATTTCTTCAGGCCATTACCCATTCCATCCTGGGCATCCCCAGCTCTGAGCTCTGGCTGCCCATTTTGCCCATGGCTGAAGCATCAAGACTCATGTGCACCTGTGCAGTGATGCTCATGCCTCAACTCCCTGGTTTGGAGCAGCTCAGGCTGTTATTTCCAAGGCTATTTACCCTGCCAGCTGTGAAGAACACGCCTGATAAACCAATTAGCCCTTTCTCTTTGTAGCTGGATAGAGAATGCACTCCTTGCAAGGAAATCAATACACAAATTTAGTTGTTTTCTGGCTCATTTATACTCAACACTGCAGGTAACCCTGTCTTGCTGAATATCAGATGTTTCTCCCAAAAATACCAGCACACAATTAACCTGGAAGAATATCAGGAAGAGGAGAGGTGGGAAAGCAAGCACCTACTTGTCTGTAACTATACACACATGAAATGGGATCCCTCTGTCAGCTGGGTCTGTGTGGATGGAGCTGGTGACAAGGACGATTCTGGTGAGGAGGGCAAACTTTTCACTGCCAGTCATACAGCAAAAGAAAGAAGAGTCCAAGTTACAGAAGCCATAATAAAGATCAGCTTGAAAAAAAGCACCATTTCAAGCCACAGCAAATATAAGAAATAAATGAAAGCTACACAAGGTAAAGGCTTAAAATCTGGTCAGCACAAAAAGCACAGCTTCAAGGGACAGCACAGCTGATCCTTAATCAGGCTTAGAAATAACTAGCAGAACAGCAAACACAGGAATGCTGATGTTTTATGTTGCCAAGAAAGAGAGGGGGAAAAAAAGTGAAATTTAAGTAGTTGGGATAGGCCCAGACCCACCTTCATATCCCAGCTCAGATGAACTAAAACTTCTCATTCTGCTGAGCAGTGCAAAATGCACAGACAAGTTCTGGTTTTGATTATCAAGTCACAGAAAGGATTGCTGACTGCACTACAAAGGTCCAGATCACCTTTTACATCCATAAGTTGAACCATTTGGCTTTCTTAACCATTCCCATCAGCAAATAATGTCTTGAATTCTATCTTCTCCCTTCCTCCTTCCCTACTCATTCCAACTTTTTTTTCCTTCTTTGCACACAGTTTTGCTTTATTCCCCTCTTCTCTTCTTGCAGAATAGTCCACCACCAGTCATTGCACCAGTCAGGTGCTGTTTTCTGTTTTTTTCATCTTTCTTACTCAAAACGTGGCCAAACTGCGGTCTTTTACTTGCTAGCTTAAAACATTGGAAACTCTCAGTAATTCCACAATTTTGGGCATATCTAAGGCCACTCAGCAGCAGGGAGCAATGGTAAAAAGTCTACACATATCCAGGACTGAGATGAAAAAGGAAAGATTTGCTCCAACCAACAACTACAGCATGACTCAGTTTCTGGCAACAGTTATTTAAATCCCTGAATTAGCAACTATAAAAGCTATATTAAAACCTCAGGAAAATGAAGTTTCTGTAGCTGCCCACTGGGAAACTATTTTTCTGTGCATTATAAAACTGTACACTTCACATGTAGACTAGCTCAGCATTTTCAATTCACAAGGGTTTCAGAGCATCAAAAGACACAATGAAAATGAAATGAAGTTTTACATATGTACTGGATAAGCTGTGCTTCACCCAAACTCTTTTCCATACCTGCTGCTGCCTGATTTCCTTTTGAAGACTGTGCTGCTAATTCAAATGAAGACACAATCCCTTCTTGTTCTTGAACACTGAGTATTTCACTTTCTTCTGAGCTGCTTTTGGGTTTGTGGTTTGCAACTGTGGTGACACTCTGCAAGCTGCTTAAAAAAAGCACAGCATTTAGAACTTGCTCTAACTTCATTTCAGGTGTTAACCACTAAGTACAGGAGCTATAATTTAATTTTCTCCTGTTAACAGAAAAAAAGCTGCAACTTGCAAGTCTGGGTAGCATAAATTAAGCAGGCATTTTGAAATCCTTCTAACTTTGTGTAGTTACACTTTTAAAAAAGCACCTGGGATTTAATTCCTTTCCTTTCTGCACTCCTGCAGTTTCCTACTGCTGCAGGGCCCTGTGACAAAGTCATGACCTAAGGTGAGAACTCACTTAGGACCTGCAGTGCAACTTACACCAAAGCCAGGAATTGTGAGAGAGAAATATCCAAGACATAATATTCTTCTAATTCTGCAACCCTGCAAAGCACTGAGGGAAAAAATGAAGCAGGAGATGTAGAGTAAGATGTTTAGTTTGCTCCTAAATTAATCAGCACTAAAGAGCATGCTATGGAAGCATGGCTAATAATAAATTGATACAAGGCTTGAATTGACATTATTAAACACATTTTGGAGGCCAAGACAAGGATTATGAATGCATTCTGGTTATAACTGGGACAACACTTGAAAATAAACATTGCTTCACCCTCCAAGTCATCAACTCTGACTGAACCCCTGCAGCAGTCAAGCCTCTCACTAGATTTCCCTATATATACCTCTCAAAACCACAGAAATAAACTTTTCAGTATTTATGGCAATTGCTTGGTCCATTCAGCTAATAAATACAGCATGCAAGTTTAAAATAGCCTCTGAACATCTTGTTTGATTTTTACCTTATATCACCATCATGTGTTTCTTCCAATTTATTTTTCTTTTCTGCTTTCTCTTCATTTCTCCCTTCTTTTGAGTCAGATACAACATGTGCATCTGATAAAAGATCATCAGTTTTTGACAGCTATAAAAAAATTGAAACCATGAAACAAAAAGCTGTAACACACACTAAGTGGCAGATAAGAAATACAGTACCAGGAAACAGTTTTATTAACAGACAAATTTTGCCATCATGTATACTTAGTAACTCAGAATTACATAACTTAAGAAATTTTTATCAATACCATGCAGGTTAATAGAGTTATCCTAAAACTTCTACCAGAGGCCAGGGGCAGGGTTTGCCTTAATAACTTCCAGAACTCCTCTGAGCTCTTTGGATTGCAGCCTGCCTGTTTTTCCATGCTATCCCTCTCTTCATGATGCCAACAAAAATCCCAGATGCTGCAATATTTTGTTGATAAGACTGAATGCTGCCCTTAAGGTCTGATTACATATCAACAATTTGAGTGTATTACATAATTTTCCTTTTGAAATATTTGCATATTTAACAAAGCAAGTCTCTCAATAAGGAAGTTTTTCCAATGGATAACAATAGAAAATAGTTATTTGATTTTATACCATTCTCCATCAGATATATATATATATATATAAACTAAATATAAAACAGGAAAACAAAAGAATAATTAAATTAAATAAACCATTAACTGAGGAATATGGGTATAGAAGAAGAAAAAATCTGTACACAACAATTTAAAAAATATTAAACTATAAACAGGATATGATTATGTAGAAGCAACTCTAGTAATCCATTCTTCACAGTCAGTCTGGTTTCGCTGAGTCTTAAGGGAACTTTAGTACCAGAGACACCAAGGTAATTCCCTGCCAAGTGTGTTTCAAACTATTTCAGGGCAGAAATCAAAGCAGTGAAAAATATCTCTAAGTACAGGTACTGCCTAGTTCCATGTGTAATTTGTTGTGTCAGCTTTATTCTGCTTTCTATAAACCATTTGATGCATTATAGCCATCCAAACAAAAATTCAGGGACATTAAATGGCTGTCAAAAACTCCACTGGGGTAGCCTAAGCAATGAATATGTCAATGATTATTATTATTTAAAGACCACATACAAGAAAATTCCATGTCTCAGCTATAGACAGATCCCATTGAATTTTGTGATTCTCTAGAGAATATTGTATTTTCAATAGGAAGTCCTTATCTTCCAAGCAAAAGGAAATGGCTAACTTTCCCATCCTCTGGTATGTGTGTCAAAATAGTTTGTTACTGCAAGATAAGCTGATAAACAGTTCAATAAGGAATAGTTCTGTCCCTCTTTAGCAAAACGTGAATTATGTTATTGAACAGTTTAATAAGGAATAGTTCTGTACCTCTTTAGTAAAACTTGAATTATGTTCTGCATCTCCATAATTTTTGAATTGTGCTATTTCTTCTCCAGGACTTCCATTATTTTGTTTCACATTATTTTCTCTGCTGGTGCTCTCGAACTCCTTCATGTTGCCAGACACTGTATCATCCTTTCTCCGATTCTGAGGAATAAAATTGGTACATGGATATACTGTTACAGAAGTTATCACAGTTCTGAGCCTTCTGCTGCCATCTGACTGATTAAAAAAAAAAAAAAAAAAACTTGGAAAACCTTAAGCATAGATTGTAATAAAGAAAATGGAAATCATTAGGGACTTGGAATTTTCTCATTTTTGTACCTTTCAAAACAGTTCAGCCTAACATTTCTTTGTCTGCAAGATTATTGTATTTTCTGCCCCATCTTCCTTTCCAGCATTTCAATGTCACCCTGATCTTCTAAATTTCATTCATAATTAGCTCAGTCACAAATCAGCTCAGCAGCATTCTCACTTGCATCATAAGTGCTGCTCTTTTTATAAAATAGCTTTTTCCGGTTTAAGAACAAAAATCGATAAAAATCTACTTTCAGCACAAAATTCTCAGTGCACCTGCATGCACTTGCTCCAATTATCTTGGGTATCCTCCAAGCCTGTGGTGTGAACTGATTTAATAGAGGACAACACAGTATCTGATAATGGCAGAGAGTATTAATTATTTCTTAAAGAAAAAATTAATCCATGGCGCAGAGAATAAGTTGATATAGAAATTTTGAGGAAGGATGGTAGGGGTGACTCAAGATTGTGAACTGCGAACATGATACTGGCAGAGCTGAAGGCAGGCTCATCTGAGAACTGGAGCTGAGAAAAATAGGAGCCATGGAAGCAGTAAATCTCGAGGCTGAACTCCTGTGATCTAACACATGCACCCTATTAAGGGGAAATTCCACCTAAGTCAGTTCATAAATCAGTCTCTGCTCTCCTGAATTGAAGTATGCTCCCCTTATCATCTGCTCGTCCCAACAGCAGTTGTGAAGCAACTTCCTTTTGGATTATGGTAATCACTTCAAAATTACACAGCAGGCCATTAATAAAATCCTCTTCCCCCTCCAATTCTTAAATAACCAAACCACAGTCGAAGAGACTTCCAGCAGTTAATGCCATTGCACCATTTTTCTAAAAATCAATAGACATAAAAACTATGCTTTTAGAAATAAAAGCTATTACTCAGCATAATACCTCATCCTGGGGCTTTTAGCCAAATAGCATTCTGGAAGAATTAAAGTTATTGTAGAAAAAGTGACTTTGTAATGTGGACTGTTAGCTAAATATTCAATTCAGAGATCTTCTCACTTACTCTATAAATTTATTATCATCCACAGAGGCCTGATTTCACAGAGGAGACTGAGGAACACGGTGCAATGAACAGAATTACTCTGGATTCCAGCCCCACTCTGCTGCCCAGGTGTGACACACAGGACTGCAGCTCCCTCACCCTGAGGTTTGGAACCACACCACAGGGAAGAGGCAAAGCTTAAACTTTCCTTTTCAGTAAAAACTACTGAAAGAAACATCTGCACAGCTCTCTCTGTTTGGCATGACCTCTTCAAGAGAAAGGCAGTGCTAATCACAGAAATATTTGGAGTTCCTACGTGTCCTACTCCCTTCACACGTAGCATTCCTGATGTCAACCCAAACACAGATGCTCTATTGCAAAGGCTAAAATGGAATTCACAGTCTTCTGTGGATGCAAAGTTCTTGAAGAAAAAGTAACTTTTGAATAGCTCTGTGACAGATAGGTGAAAAAACCAACCAAAAATGCGAAGCTGAAACATCTTTGGAAATACCTGATTTCCTGACACTGCAATATATTTAATGTGCTTTTGGAAGATCAGATGTTTAAATGCCTACAAAACACACAAATAAAGAAGGCATTTCCACACCAGCAGAAAAGCAAATAATACTAATAAAAAAAAGAAGCCAGTAAACAATGTGGTCTGAAGAAAAAAGTATTCCAGAAGATTAAAAACCCAAAGAAACCAAAAATCAACTCCTTTAAGCTACTGGAAAAGAAACCTAAATTTAAGTATCTAGAAGGTAGTAGGCTGTCTAACATCTGCTATCCTGTATCTGTGTTTGGTTTGGCTTTTTGGGTTTTGTTTGATTGTTTGGGGGCTTTTTAGATATGTATCCAGAATAATATTTCCTGGTTGATGACAAGCAATTGTATCTTCCTCCCCTCTCCCCATCCTTTACCCATGAATAAACTTTTTAGGCAAATAACCAAGTTTAAGAATGGTGAAAATAAAAGTGTGAGTTCTATTTTAATACATTAATGGGCTCAAACACCACAGCAGAAGAACACCACTTAGGTGCTCTGAACATAAATATACATTCCTACCTAAAAATGCTGCAGATGTTTGAATACATTACAGGTAGAAAAATCAGCATTGACTTCATTTTAACATCAACAGAGTCAGGTTTCTCCCTGGTCTTGTTTTCAGTCCCAAACCTTGCAATTTCACCTTGTTTGCTGAATTTGACCAAAACACCCGCCCTGTTCCCAAACATCACAGTGCACAATCAAATGAGGATTTGATCCACAATCAATGTGTATTTGAGGTGTTTGCTTCCCAAAAAGGCAAAGAAGTGGCCTCTACCATTAGGTGCAATTAGGTGTGTCCAGTTTTTAACTGGGCACATCAAACCTTTAGATCACCCACCTGTGCCAGTTTGAGAGGATTATCCCTGACATAGGACAAGCTCTGGGAGGGAGACTGCTCTGAAACACCAATAATGTTGAGTCCTTTCCTCTTCTCTCTCAGACAAGCTTGTTGGTGCCTCTTTATTCTTTCCATCTGCTCCTCCACAGTCATTCGAGGCCTTGAGCCTTCTGCAAGGCACAGCTGCTCCACTGCACTCCTTGGTCTTTCCTTAAATGGAAGGAAAAAATATATTTATATATATATGTTTCACTAAAAACTAAAATTTCAGACTGTAACTTACCAGAAGAGATCACCTAATGATTTACTAAAGGGCAGAAAAATAGTGGGCAAATAAAGACCTCTTATGTTTGTGAAAAAAACCCACTACAAATACCAATTAACAATAAATGAACACTGAAATGCAAAATAAAAGGAAGGAATAATTTGCTCTTCTGAACTATAACATCACCAACTATAAACATCAGGAGAATGGGTAGATGCTCTCTGAGCCACCCTTTCAAGCTGAAACAATTTACCAGACATTATAAAACTGGCAAACACGAGATATTTGACTGAGACAGAAACATAATTGAAATTTAATGATCCAGGACATTTATACCAGTTGATCTAACAGTAATTTCTGCCTTTTTATTTCAAGAAAAACTACAGTTGGGCATCATTTAACTGCAAGTGCAGGCTGAAACAAAGTGAATTTACTACCACTTAACAATCTGTAATTCTAAGCATTATATTTTTCCCAAAGTAACACCCATTTACCTAATCTTTTCTTAAAATTCACTAGTTTTCAGGCAGATTTGTACTTTTTGTGACAGACAAAAAATGACTTCAGGCTAATCAGCTGCATTCAGTGCCCTTACAGGACCTGAGTTGATTATGAAAAGTGGTATTCTTTCTCCAGTCAACATCCTGGGAGTTTCTCTCTCCTCTGCCTTTCTTCTCACAACTTCTCCTCTACTATTTGTGCTGTAATTATGGCAAAAGTTTTCCTCTCTTTCGCATGAACTCCATGTACATGTGGGTCTTTAACCCAGAGACAACAGAACTGTCCAATCTGAATTTCAGGCTCATTGCCTGCATACTGCTGACTACATCCTTATTTTCTGGCTGCTTTAGCTATTTCCCAAATTGTTTTAGAACTGAAATAAATAAAAGCCTGTGTTTGTTATAAAGGGGCTGTTAAAATTGTCAAATACAAGTGTTTGAAAGATGCTTCATGTGCTTTCAACTCAAGCCTGAATTCCAGCAGATTTATCATTTCCCACTCAGCTCTTGCCCAGTTTGAGGGTCTCCATGCAGTTTAACATGCACATCATTTATCATTTTATCATTCCTTCTAGAGCACTCTCTGTCAGAATTTTGCATGTTCTGAATTTTAGACTTTTTGTGCTTTTAGGTATAGACTTTTCAGAAAACACTGCATTTGACTTGAGGTTGTAGAGAAAGTTTCTTAGATTGAATGATAGAACTGAGATTTATAAGTGTGTAGTTTAAATAGAAGCGTGTAGTATCATATAGTGGAAAAATTAGAGTTTAAAGTTTTAGAATATAATGAGATATATAAAGCTAAGGTAAAAGTTTTAAGGTAGTAGCTAGTTTTCTTCTTCACCTTCTTCACTTTTTTTCTTTATGGGTTTGAGTGGTATTTTGCAATTAGACAGAAAAAGTCTGCATTGTTGGATACAAGTGATCGGTTATTGAGTTAAAAGTAAAAAAAATTTAAGTGTCATTTCTTAATTAAATAGCTTTTCTTTAAAAGACTTTGTAGAGACAAATAAGGAGACATTTCCTAATTTATTAGTAAAATGCTGTAGAACAACAGCTTGTAAGACTGTAATATAGATAAGTAATCAACATTTGAGTCCAAACACAAAATACCATCTCCAGTGCTTTCAATTCCAATCCTGACCCATAGAAAAAAAACCCCAAAAGAATCCAACTAGTAAAATTAATTACGTATATAGTGCTTCATCTAGTATATAATGCTTCTACAACAGTGATTTTTATTTCTTTTCCTTTTTTTTTTTTTTTTGTAAAGATATTGAAAATAACTTCAACTTTTGGAGTAACTACCAAATTTAAACATGTATAATTTAACCTAGTATATAAATGCTTCTATAACAGTGATCTATCTTTCTTTCTTTTTTTTTGGTAAAGACAGTGAAAATAACTTCAATCTTTTGAAGTAACTACCAGACTTAAAAATGAACACAACCAACACTCAAAGGTCATTTTGAAGTACCGTTCTTAGATCTATCTTCTTGTTCTTCCTCAAGGTGACATAGGATGCTATTGTTGAGGACTCTGGCGTGGGGGATTTGGTTCTGGGTGGTACAACTCCCACAGGGAAATGTGAGCCTGCAAAACAGCAAAGCAACAAACTGAGTGCTGTGCAAAACACTGCCAAAACTGGTGATTGGTTTTCTAGAAAAGACACATTGTCAGCCCTGGGAACCCTTGTCCAAAGGGCAGATTCAGAGGGTGGTGCTGAGGTTTGGTGGGTGCAGATATGGAAAGCCCAGGCAGCTCCTGGATGGTTTCATTTGTGTGCACACACCAATGCTGGTGTCTGTGGGTGAATGAAATCACCCCGAGCCTGCTCAGCTGTGAGTGGAAACAGGAGCTGAGATGTTCTGCTATAAAGCAGCAGTTTGGATGCCCTTTAGACATAAAAAAGGATAAAACACAGCAGAATTCCATTTCCTTTTTGTGTCACCTTTATGTACCACACAGGTCCCAAATATTCCTCTGCTCTTGTATTTGACATGTTCCCATTTCCCTTTCATTGCTGAGGTTTGAAAAGAGAGGGAAATGGCTGGCATGGGAAGTGCTCAGTACTTTAACCACAGTGCACAACCACTAGAAAAACCTTTTTAAATTTCCTCTGAAAATATTTATTTTTAGAACCACCCTCAATAAGAAACTTCCATCACTGAGGTATAACTTCTTAAAACAGCAAGGCAGAAAAAACTCAGAGATGAGCTGCCTGTAAGTTTTTTCCCTCATCAGCTTAAAAACTTAAGACAGAATGACATAAAAATGTTTCCTGTCATGGATTACACACTAAAACAGAACTGAAACAATCAGCAATGGTTACATTTTCCTACTGCACAGGGATTGTTATTGTGAGTGAATGCCCAGAACAAGAGATGTCTGTTAGAACATGATAAAACACAGCTAAGATAAACCACACACTGGAGGGAGTATATACAGAATATACAGAGCCTCTCACTGCTTGCTACCACTGCAGCTATTCTGTTCCACACCTCTAAACATTATTAATCTTAAGAGGAATTTGCACTACTGCTTTCCCTCACTGAGGACTGTTTTTCTACAAATGGACAAAATAAAATAATTTCTGTCTTTGAGACAGAAAGCAGACTAAAGGTGCTTAAAAAGTGTTGGGTTTCTTTACACAGTCAGTATAGATTTTCTCATTTTGTCTTTATCATTACTTCACCTTTTGACATAAATTACTGTGAATAATCAGAAACATCACAGGTCAATGAAACCCTAGGCATGTTGTCAGAAAGACAAGTTTCTCAATTTAGGTCCTTGATGATTAGCAAATCTCAGGATAAATATTCCATTTTCTGCCACCAAGTTAACAGGGTTTTAATTATGTGCCTTAACATTGTATCTCAGCAAATACCCCAGAGAGTCTGAATTGACAAATTGTGTGGTAAGTGCAAGCTTAATTATATCACAGGGCCATTCACATAGTTTATACCCAAATTGTATGCTAACCTCAGTTTTAAAAACCTCTACGACCATTCTGATGGAAACAATATCTTTGCAAAAGCATAATTCTTGGTAAAATTCTGCTACCATTGCATCAGCCTGCTCTGTAATGTCAAAGCACCAAAAGAGAAGGCAGTGATCCTGCTGCCACTGGCAACATCAATGCTTAGGGTAAAAAAAATAGCTAAGTTTAGGTAGTTTTCCTCAAAGCTCTGAATATGGTTTTTGGGAGGTGCTAAAGCTGAGCTTTTTCCTGAAGTCACCTTTAACAAACTATTCTGTATGTTTTAACAAACAGAATTGAGAAGCACTTCCTGGTAAAAGACTCTACCAAGCAATTAGTAGCTTTCATGGGAGCTAGATGAAGAGAAGAATCTAAAGCATTTAGCAATTGCCAAGACCTTTATTGTCTCTACACTCCAAGGTCATGATCATTATTCCTATTATATCAGGGGACAGAAGGCAATTCAACAATTACAAGATTAAAAAAAAGAAAAAAACATTGTTTCCCTGCCTTATGAGAGCCTGAAAATTCTGTGGTGCTGCCTTTTTGGACGTTCCAGCGACATAACATCGGGAGCTTGATTCAAAAACTCAGTAATTGTTCAAGGGCAAGAACATAAAATGGGTAATTGTTCAAGGGAATGGCGTGTGGGGAATGTGAGTGATGTGATTAGACATGGTGTCAATAAGGATTTCAGGCTTGTTGGTGAGTGTAATGTTTGATTTTTCTGCGGTGTAATTGACTGAAATTTCTCTCGTCATATAATTAAATCATTATTTTATTGTGGAAGCTGTTCCATCAAACTGAGAAATGGACAGGCTGCAAAGGCACAAACCTTAAGGCAGCTCCTACAACACAGCTGAGCTCTGCACTCCTTGTGAGAAAGCTGAAAGGTTGCAAACACCGTGCCTGGGGACAAACCTTTAGTAGAAGATTCTGATTCTGAAACCGGTTCTGTTTTTTCTTCACCATTAGACTCATCCACTTCTGCTACTGTAGTTAGCTCAGGTTCACTCTTATAAAGCCTATAATCAGGACCCTGAGGAACAGCAAGGCATGAGGTAAATAAACAGGCACTTTGCTGCAAGCATTTATGTCTTAAGACTCAAACCAATTATTCTGTGATAACTCTGCTCTCACTTGAAGACAGTTTTCCATCCTTCAAGTGGTATGGCAGAAGTGTTTTCTGGTAATTAATTTGAGTAACAACATTTGCAGACAATCAGAAAAAATTGCCATAAAAAGGCAGAGTTGTGGTTTTTCTTTAATGATCTTCTGGAAACAAACTGGTACATGCTTCAAAAGCTGAGCCCAGAGTTTTTTAAAGAACTAGTCAGGAGAATCCAAATTTATGACATTTAAGTCTTAAGACATTTTATATATGTACAGAACAGATGACAGGAGAATGTGAAGAGCAAATGATGCAGCTCTAAACAAAACCAAATAAAAGTGAAACCATAACACAGAAGTAGCCAGATGAGTAAACAAAAACGGCGGCTGTGCAAAGGAGGGAGGATGCTTCAAGAACAACGTGGCAGTTTAAGCCACTTACACAGTAAGATCCATTTCTCTGATATCCTTGAACTTGGTACATCTTCTTTTCTTCTGTCAGATGTACTGGGCCCCTGCTATAACAGAGCAAGGAGCTGCTATCACTGGGCAGAGGGGGGATTATGGGAGGATGCTCTGTAAAGTCATAGGACCGAGGGAGTGGAGGACGAGGTGGGACTACTTCCTCTTCCTAAAGATTGTAGAATAGTCACCTTATTTAGACATGAGCACCTGGTACAGTTATTTATAACTTAAAAAGAAAAATATATTACCATGGCTACAGCAGCTATAGATTTTGCAGTTAAAGGGACAATGTCACATTTAACAAGAAGGAAAAAAATAAATCTAGCACCTGTGCTTTCTGTTGGACAGGTACAAACTCTCTAAATCATACTTTTAAAAATTAAATCCATTATATTTTGAAAGATTTTACATAAATGAGACTTTTAGAAAGTTCTGTAAGCCAGATGGATATTGCACACACTTTAGATAACCATGACAATGTCCCTTTAAAACTGTAATTTCCAGCCAGATTTTCAGAGGAATTCAACATTTGGGAGCTCCCACAGTCTCAGCTCTTCTTGTGGGTGCTCTGGCCATCTGAGAACCAGGCTCAATATCTGAATAAACATATAAAGCAATGTATTTCTTCCCATGAAAAGTGTGGTGGGTAGAAAACATAAATCAGGGTTCATATTTCTATGTTAAGAGCCTAGGGAGAGGAAAAGGTAAGAAATGGAAAAGAGAAACATACCAGTGAGAATACAGAGACACAGTACAAATGAGTGTTAGAATTACTAGAGGAGCTATCAGTCTTTAAAACTAGTTCATAATATGGTGTTTTTACAGAAACACACTGAATACATCCTTCAGACATCCTTAAAATATTCACAATAACACTTGTTTTTATCATAGCCATGTTACAACTTCCATAATGCTAAAATAGTAAATATGCTAAAACCATACCTCATTTTTATATTTAATAGAAGAAAATGTCCTTGATACCATGATGCCTGTTTGGGGGAAGGTGCAGGGGAAAAAAAGAGAAAAATGGTTTTCAATAAACAGCTTTAAAAATATGAACTCTAACCTGTTGCTATCAACCAAATACACCAAGCACCAATTTAAAGTAGTATTTACTTTGTTCTCTTCTTAGTCATGGTGTCATTTTTGCAAACATACAAAAGCAATGATGGAGCTTTTATTTAAAATATATGTATGATCCACTGTCATTCTGTATTGCTTACCTGCCTCAGAAGAGCTTCTTTGCTGTTTATGTTTAAGTAAACCCTCCATGACATCCTGAATTCTCCAGAGCTCCTTCTGAATCTGAGCACGCTGTATCCCTGCTGATTCAGTCTGCCAGCAAATAAACAGCAAATATGGCCACTAAATAGCAAACTTAAAAATGTATCATTTAATCTAGGATATAATGCTTCTATAACAGTGATTTTTATTTCTTTCTTTCTTTTTTTTTAATTTGGTAAAGATAATGAAAATAACTTCAACTTTTGGAGCAACTGCCAAACAAAAATGTCTGCTCACCAAAACAAAAAAAGAAAGCTCCCAGACAAAGGAATATCAGTGTTATCATATGGAAAAAAAAAAAGGAAAACCTGAAGATTTCTTCAGAACTTACAAGGTAGAAAAAGAAATTAAAAGTTTGTAAGTTACTTCAGCATTTGTCCCACTTTTTCATTAGTATAGTTTTAAAATTCATACAAAGTCCAAGTGAACTGAGTGTATTATTTTAAGATCTTTGGCACACCTGAATTTCTCCAAGCCGATCGAGCTGGTCCTGCATGTGGTTCCTTGTTACAGTTACATCATACTCCAATTTATCATATTCTCTCCAAGCTCTTTCCAGTTCCTAAGTATATAACAAATGTAAAGAATTAGGGATACAGTTCAATTAAAAAAAAAAAGTTTTTTTTTTTTTCTTTTTCCAGTGGCATAAAACTTCAGGATGTAACACAAATAGACACCAGCAATAAATAAACAGATACATAATTTAGGGAATGCAATGTTTAAACAGCTTTTTGATTTTCTAATGATACTGAATGAAATTCAAACAAGCATTTTGAAAATTCAAACAAACAGCACTAACAAAGAAGACAGGTGTGGGCAAATTCTTCAGAAAATGCCTTTATAGTCAGCAGGCATGTGGATCTTAAGCTGTCTTTCCAGCGAGGCAGAAAAGCCACAAAAATGGATGCAAATTTGTCTCTTTTATCACCCAGAATACACATGTGTGAGAGCACAGCATGTGTGTGCACAGGCAGAGCATTATGCAGGGGAAATGCAACTCATTCAGCTGCCAACACAACACTGCTCTACTCATGTGCAGCTGCAAACACCACAAGGAAAAGGTGGAAAAGAAATTATTCTTCTTTGAGGTCAGCCCCACAGTCTCACTTCTGCAGCCTACATCAAGCAATTTACTCGTTTAGAATAAATTGGAAAGTTAATGAGGGAAAGTGTGTCTGGAGGATTTCCTTTCCCCTTGTTCCCTTTGCTGTGTCCAACCAATTCCTGCTACAAGAAGTCCAACACTCAGACTACAACCAGGATTTCAGGGCTGACATCCTGTCTGGTTTTACCACAGCTACCCCCTGGAATCTGACACCTTTTTGGAAATAGCTCTAAGTAGGCAAAAATGATTCACTGTCATCACAAAGTAGAAAAGGACAGTACACAGCAATTTCCTCCCTATCCGTTAAAAAAAAAAAACAAAAAAACCCAAAAACTTTTGGAACTGCATAATTTGAAAGATCTTTTAAATGCAATGCCCCAATATTAGAGAGAGACTATGGCAGTCCTGCAGCTGCCTTTGCTTAAAATAAGTGGAATACAGTTTGTGCTCAACACTATTGTGCCATCACATGAAATAGCTTATTTGCATTTTTTGTTATCAATTTCTGCTATCAATTTCTTGATAACAAAGAAATCGTTATCTTCTGTTATCAATTTCTCATATTTCAAAGATAATTACCACACCAATTAAGACAGTATACACCCATTCCTGGTCAAAAAAAAAAAAAATTAGAGAAAGATGATGATGATGAATCACCTTTCACTGCAATGAAATAATCATGGATTATTTCACTTGATGAATGCAGTGAGAAAATAATTTTCCATTCACCTTTGACAGCAACACAAGCAAGTAAAAAAACCAGAGTTTTTGCTGGGATGCAGTGAAAAAAACCAATGCAATTAGGAATAGGAACACAATAATTTTACAGTTGATGAGGTTTTGGTGGAAAGAAGGTGGTACTTACTGCAGTGGCTCGGGACACCTCCCGACAGGTGCTGAGCAGTCCATTCTGCAAATCATCCCTCTGCAGGACCACGTTCTGTATGGCTGCTGGGTTATCTGCATTCATCTCTATCTCCTGACTTGCTGAGAGCAAAGCTTGCTCAAGCGTGTACTATTGTAATAAAAAGAATTATTTTTAATGCGCTGCATCATTGGGCTGATTTTCCTTTTATTTCAGCTATCAGTGTTCTGATAATAAGCATGTAAAATAACATCCACTTTAGGTAATAAATACAATTGTCCTACTTTCTCCTTGTGTAGCTGTTGAAGCTTCTCCTCCAGTGCTTGCACAACTTTGTCCTGTTCACATAAACGGCTAAGCTTAGCCTAGGGTAGAACAGAAAATTACCACAATTAGCATTTTTCTATTTGCATCCTCAGTAATCAAAATCTAACTTGATCAAATCATTACACAAATTAAATTAAGAATTCTAAAATTATGTAAGCATCAGTCTTAATAATTTTCAAATTATTTAAGAAACCCTCCTAAGAAAATATGAAGTGCTATTATAGCTTGAAGCAGCATGGCTCAAAACATAATTTATGATTCTACAGCTAAATCTTTACAACTTAATAACAGGTATTACATTCTATTTTAATTTACATATTGCTTAGTATTACAAAATTACAAATATTTTATACATTCACAGTCTCACACTCTGTCCCATGGTTTCTCAGCTGATTGTATCAAATAGTTAAAATTTCAGCCTAAAATGTAGTATTTCCTGCAAGTTAGAAGCTTATTACAGAGACATTTCCCTCTATATCATGATGCATTTTCTGCTGGCAATCATGTGGAGTTTCAAACCCAAAAGTCAAGAGGAAAATTATTATCAAGAGACAAATACCAACATTTACAAGGAAGAAGGAATACAAATGACTTACATCAATGTCCAGCTCTTCAGTTCTATATTTGTATAGTGTACCCCTACATTCTTCTTGTGTCAACTATAAGGAAGAATAATATTGCCATAAAACAACTTAGTTGGACTGTGAAAATGAAAACTAATGTTCAGCTTAAGAGTTTTAACACAGAAATCAGCTTTTGCTTGAAAGCTAAACCTGCCACACTGAACAATACATATTTAGTCAATATACATTAATGAGGGTAACTAAATGGAATGTCAAGCAGACTGTCAGCAGAGCTGCAGTAAATTAACAGGCTGTTTCTAATGCAAACTGCAGTTTCAAAGATGTACAACTCAATCAAACATGGATTATGGAGGAAGACGAAATTGTCAGAATACATCTAAATAATGATGCATCATTGTGCCTAAGTTTTGTCATATGAATTCTAAACAGAGGGGCTCATTCTACTCTGAATTATCCATTCTAGGCCCACTAAGGTCAGGTGTTTCACAAGCAGGGTGATCTGAGGTGAAGCCAAAACCAGAGCAGAACGACCCATGTTTACAACATATTTTGTTGTAAATATTTTGTTAGAGATATGTCCAATAAGTGCCATCACTTTTCATACGGATTTTTCATATGGATTTCCTACTTTTCCTAGGATTTCCTCTCCTCCAGCAGAGCATCACCAGAAATGCCACAAATAGAAGCTCTTCTATTCTATCTTTGGACCTAGGCAAAGTTGTCACCTTGTGCTAGAAGGATGTACAGTACCTCGAACTACTTTGATACAGCTCCTCACATAAAGTTCTTAACTTTTTCAATCTGTTACTGACTAGGAACAAGATTTTTAAGTATTTTACAAGGAAAAAGGCAGCTGCCCATTTCAGAGTGAACTCTCACATAGAGTAACTATTTTATAGCCTATACAGCAAGTAAGAACATAACACTATCAACCTTCATATTCTATTTAATTAAAAAACATTGGGTATACAGAGTCCCAACAGAGATTCTTTCCTTCCATGTGTCTGTCAGAATTAGGTAATTGTGACTTAATAGTACAAGGAAGACTACTGAGACACAAGTCCATGTTAAGGGACACTTATAAATAAAAGGACTAGGGAAAGGTTCATGAGACAAGCATTCCAAACATAAAATAAACCTTCAACACACTCAAGTGTTTTATTTCACGATATTATGTCCACATACCTCATGCAAATGTACCTGGTGACAATTCAGAAGTATGAATAGTGTATTAAAAACACAGAATAACTTTCTTTGAAATGGACACTTCATGAAAATGAATGTTGGAACATGAAAAAAGCCACAGCACTTTTGCACCTCATGAATGTCACACAAATTGAGATAGCTGTTTAAACTCCCACTATTGTAGAGTTGTGTTGTTTTACTGTTGATTTTATCACAATGAGAGAAAAATGAGGAATGGAAATATTTAAATAAAACTCATAAACATGGCCAAATGTATTTAACTTACAGAGGAAACCTAGTTATATTTCACAACAGGAAGACTTTACAGAAGGAAGATTATCCCATATTAGATAAATACACCTTTCCAAGTCACTGCTCAGCGTTTTATGTGGCTTGGCTGGAAAAATATATTGCTTTTTCAAGCCAGTATTTTTCATACTTTTTAAAAAGAGAGACATTTATTTTTTTGTCATTTCAACCTCAATTATAGCCAAGTTTAAAACAGTTTGCCAATTCAGCATCCCTACCCCTCTGTACCTCCTGAAGGGAATACATTTTAAGTATTCAGACAAGGATAACAGTTTTTCAAAGAACACTACAGCCGTGCTAATTCTTCTTATTAAAATCCTATGACACTTTTCAAACCGCTACCGACTTCTTGCTTCGGTCAGCAGCACCAGCTCCACACAACAGGCACTGCTGGGAGCCACCTCGTCCTGACATTTCCGCTGCAACATTTTGCCCAGGATTAGCACAGAAATGGCCCAAATACTATGAATAACTGAATCCATCCCTGACAAAAACAGCGCCAACTCTCCCAGCCCACCAGTGAATGTGAGAGGGAGGGATGGGGGAGATGTGGCAGGCAAAACACAACTACACACCTCAGGCAAGGGCAACAGCCTCAGAACCCTGGAAAACAACAGCCTCAGAACCCTGGAAAACGCATTAGCAGAGCTCCAGTGACCAAGTTATCAAAATGTCCTTGGTGCCAAGTCGCTCCTGCAGAGGCTCTGCCAGGGCAGAACTCCAGAGCAAGAGTGCCATCTACTGAAGCCGGGACAGGAGCTGCTGCTGGCCTCCCTCTGCCTGTTCAAACACACCAAATCCATTCCTCCTAACACCAAAAACTTCCCAGTCTTGAGGGAGCGGCACCCTGAGAGCCACAAACAGAACTCAGCATTTTTCAAAGACAAGCTGCGCAACCACAGTTTGGCCAGATGTGCTATCTTGAGTGTGAAAAAGCAAAATGACCTCGACTGAACCTCCCTCTTAGCTTAGGAATCATTTGTCACTACCTGTACAGTCCCCACCTCTGTCACACACCAGGAGCAGATGATTCCCAGAAAGGGAGAGATGCCCTGTGCTCGACACCCTGGGACACAAGAGGTTGAACTATTTAAGTAGTTGATATTAAAAACATTGAAGTGACAGCATTATTTCATTACTTTGTAAGCTATTTCTAGATTCCACCTACTGTTTTGATTCCATGAATATCTTGGAAGATATTTCACACCCCAAAAGCATGATATGTACCTCTGCAGGATGCTGCGCAAAGGAAATTAAGACAACCTAGGACATTTTGTTGTCGAGCACAAGATTAAAATCAAGACTTGCAAAAGGCTCTTTTGTTTACTTCTTGGTTTTTAGAATACTTCTTGCTGTCAGGAAGCAGGGCACATGGGCATTTAGCCCCATTAAGCAAGGTTCCCCTCTAATTTTGAATTCTGTGACACCAAACACTTCAAATACAAATTGAAAAGACAAGATTTTTAGCTCGAACAACATCACCTTGTGTTCATAACACAACCTGAAACATCTCAAAATCTAACATGCATAACAATTTAAATACATGCAGCTCCTATAACAATAATAACAAGCCGTAAGCAAAACCTCCCTATCATTACAGGAATAAAAAACTTAAGGGCTATTTTTCTGTGTTTTTAATCTATTAAGAACAATTCTCCATGGCAAGACCTGGATGTTAGCTTGTTGGGCTCAGACTTTTATTTTTCTTCCTAAAGGGAACTCAGACATATAAGAGGAATTGAGGAAAACTTTGCTTTTAAAGTCAGCCTGTACTGCTTTAGAGTAAAAGATTGGAGAACAAGATTAAAATTCCTCATCTAGTATTAGAAAGAAGCAAAAGACCCCAAACCAAGGGAGAAATGGGTCTAGTCTATAAAAAACTTTTTTCTTGTCTGTACATATGGAATAATTTCCATGGCCTGTACTTGAGAATTTATAGCACAGTCTGCAGAGCAGACTGATGTAAGTAAGTCAAGTGATTTAAATAACTCTGAAGATGTAACAAATCACAAGCAAAAGTGCCTTATAAATAACACATTTGAAAAGTAGAGGTTCTTGCTGCTTTACTAAAGAACCATTAATCATTACAAAAAGGAAGCAAGACAAATTAAATACAAACTTTTCTTGCTTTCCTTTGCTTAACTCTAAATGAGCTCTGAATAAACTGAAGCTGAGAAAGATCCTTCCCTTTATTCACAGGAATGGTTGCAGTCATCACAAACTATTTTAGCATCCTGACAACAAAACAAGTTTCACTCACTTGCACAGAGGCTTCTCCCAATTATTTACATGGCTTTAAAACTGCAGCAGGAAAGATGATTGTTAAATAAATTTATATCATTTGAGTAAGAAATTATACGTTGTTTAGACTTTAAATGAAGTTCCCAGAATTTTAAACGGGTTGATTTTGCATTACAAAAGTTTAGAAGACTATTTAGACAGTGAAATTTGGAGTGTATTTTTAGCCTCTCCAGAAAGCCAGTTAATGAAACATCTCACACAGGAAAACTTTATCCACAGAAGCAGAAGATGTTGTGACTCCTCAGCTAAGGCAGCTTCTGCAGAAGCCTTCAGCATGTCACAAACCCTCTGCCCTGAAGAGACCACATCTCCAGAGGCAACAGGTTATTCAGTCCTCAGGACCTGTTAAGAGTCACTGCTTCTCTGACAAGAATGCCAAAGAAGTGTTTATTCAGTCAAATGTGCCTGCAAGGTGAAGGCAGACACTGCAGCTGGCAGCAGAGCTTGGCCAGGGCAGCACTGGGGAATTTATTGGTATCCCCAAAGGCAGGAGCAGATTAGCCCAGGCACAACTATATAAAATATGTCCATTTAATATTAGAATCTTGGGCTAGTTTCCCCTGACATGTCTACAACACCTCTGCTCATTATACTCCCACTGATTTATCTTACATACTCTATCACACAAAATTTACTTGCTTTAAAAAAATTCTAACAGTCAAAATTACAACAAACCCCTAAAATGTCATTTAGGGCTCCAGGGCACCTTACTTCTCTCATTCCCCTCCAAATATTCCAATTCCCCTCCAGGTTCCAAGTTAAAGCTCCTGTTTTGCATGTAGGAACACAAATTGGATGGTCATGCAATCAGTCACTCACATCCCAACTTCCTTTGGAAAACTGAGATTATTTTTGGCAACATTTCTGGATCGGAAGCAAACTTACGATGTGGAGTTGACTTTTAAAAAAAATTAAACATTCGATTAAACTGCAGCATTTTTTAGAAACATGGAAGTAATAAACATCTGTTTTACATGGCAGAACATCTCCTTTTCTTCAAACTGTGCAACCTTTATACGTAATTTTGGCTCACAAGGGCAAAAACATAAATGCAAGGGAACTGGCCAGATATTCCCTTGTGAGAACAACACCTTCCCTGTGGTTGAGGCAAGAAATTTCTCAAACACCCCCTGGCATGACAGGGGCTGCTCAGTTCAGCCCCAGCACCAACAGAGAGGGATTGGCCATGCTCATAAGTTAGTGCAGGTCTCAACTCCCAGACAATATTTCCATTCACATTTCTGATTCTTCTTCCATCTCACCATTGCCAACCAGCACCAGATACTCTCTAAGTGTGCACAGTAAAGTCTGCTGTGACTTTATGAACAGACACTGCCTTTTGGATTTACAGGCCCCAGATCAAAGTAATTTTGATCCTTTCTTTCTTCAGTGGCTAAAGGCTAGGTAGGTGCAAACAAAAAACTTGTAAATCCACTCCCTAGAACGAAACAAAATTGCCAGAAATGACCAGGAAAACACCGCTCACATGCTTTTGTAGTGGTCAAAAGAAAGAAGCGCCTTTGAACACTAATTGCAGAGAATCATGCTAAGACAAATGTTGGAAGCTCACTGGAAGTTTCATGAATTTTACTGGACACCTGCATAAAGCACCAGCTAATTAAATAGTCTAGACAGAGAGGAGTTACTCAGAAGTGAACACTGAATAGTAAACAACGAAAAGGCAGCGGAAGCCATGCCAACGATACTGCAGCGCTTCGGGAAGCATGGATGACTTGTGGGTGTCCAAAGCAAAGGAGAGAAACACCAATGTCATGGATAAATCTGAGGGACAACCAAAACTGTCACTAAGGAAAATTCTGGCAGATGATAAAGCAATTTCATTCACTCTCCAAGACCTTACTTGATGGTACAGTTGCGGTCTTAGCGCCGAGTTCTCAATCATAGTGTGAACCATGGTGATTAAAGGTTCATTCTCTTTCATCTATTTCAAATCAGGAGGAGCATACAGCAAACATCAGTTTACAGCATGGCTAGATTTGAAAGACGACACTGTAAAATATAGCCTCTACTTTAATTCTTTCTAATAATGCAGTAGATTACATTTTAACCCATGCTTTTTATATATTCCATCATTCAGTAATACCAACATCTGAAAAGTTTAATAATATCAAACAAATATATCAAAAGTAAGGTAAATGCTTAATACCAATGTAATATTTGTTCACCAATACTCTCCCTTTTTAAAAATAAAAAAGCTTAAAACAAGTTTGGCTTTGCATGGTATTGAAATGAAAAGGATTATTGGATTTTGCAGCAGGAACACAAACCTTTATCAGAAAACTTTTTAAACTATAGACTTAATAACTCAGTGTACATTAAAAAGATACAAGCATTCCCAGCCTGTCAATAGACTCATGTTCACGTATCACAAAATGCCTTTATATACTGCATTGATTTATACCCTTTGGAGCTTTGAATCATTACCTGTTGCATTTATCCACCCCCATACACAGGAGTGAAACTATTTTGGAACTGGTCAGACATCTTCTGTAATGATTAGTATTTATTGCTAAACATGCAAATGTCAAAATAGGCACTTTATTACACATTGCATACATTTAGTGTTTCAGAGAAGTGTGCAACACAGAAAAAAAAAGGGATTTTCGTCTTAAAAAGGAGACTTTCCTAACAATAAGGGGAAAATGATGAAAACAGGTGGTTTCCTTCTCCAAAAGAAAACTGAAAAGTCACTTGATGCACAATTCTCCTCCTATTTTTGCAATAATTGCTTTAGCAGAAACTTTTAGCAATACCTGCTTCAGGCATGGTTACACAAAGTGTGTGAAGGAGCATTCATGATCTTTCACTTTGTATTTATATGCACTCCCCATGAATTTGCATAGCAATGTTTTCTTTCATAGACAGAAATGCAACAGAATGAGTTTCTGATGCCTTCTAGTATTTCTTGCCCAAAATTATTTAGGAAAAAACCTAACTTCTACATTTGGAGGAGTATTTTTTTTTCATCTTATTTTTTCTTGTTGTAGACAGAGGACCTTTTTGTTGTTGTTGCTTTTTATCCACTGCAAAGTCTGATCAGCTGGTAAGTTAATCAGGCAATAACAGGTACCTTAAGAAGCTTATGATGCTCTCTTTGTTCAAGGCAGGGAAAAAGCCCTAAACAAGCTGCCCCTGGCACTTATTCCATCATCTCCACTATATGTAAACAGAAAACCAGGACTGACACAAGAAGTTGTTCTCCCTCTACATTAAATTTTGTCCAGAGTGGTTATACTAAAACAGATCTCAATAAAGAGAGAAATAATAAGGCCCAAAGCCAAGCAATCAAATAGAGCCAACTGATAAATTAATAAAAGAAAAATTTCTCTGAAGCTCAAATATTTTATTAAGAACACACAGGTTTGTATGCATTTTTATTATCAGGATCTGAACCACTTCATATCCTCTACCTAATACCTTTCCTACAATTTCAAAATTTTCAAATTTGAACATTTCAAATTTTTCTTTTCTGACCAGTAACAGACAGTGCCAGAATTAGTTTCTGTTGAACGGCTCAAAGTTTGTTTAAATCCAGATTAGAAAATAAGTAATATGTCTTTGCTTAAAAGACATTTTGAAGTAATGTTTGGTTTTCTAGAAGCTCCAACTTTGATTTACAGGAGTTCTTCCAACATTTTTACTACTACTGAATCTCTCTCCCAACTCTGCAAACCTTGAGCCAGCAGAGTGGTTTAAAAAGAAAAGGGTTGTGGACAACCATTTATTTGGCCCTAAGACATAGAAGAAATCATATGGCTGGGTATCTGTGGGCCAAGTCTTCGCAGGTTTTTATCCCCCTCTCTGAACTCCAACAACAACAACAACAAAAATTCTGAAAGCATAATACAAAACCATCAGAAAGTGTAAGGTGAGAATTTCTGAGCATGGCCAAAGGAAACAGCAGTACAAAAACAAATTATTTCCAAAAGGTGACTGAATATTCTTGATTCTTGACAAGAAAGCCACCTATTTAACAGCCATATTATTGCAGCAGAATATAAATTACCTTCATTACTCATGAATTTTAGTCTGCCTGAAAAGTCACCTGTGCAACCTTTTAATAAATTTATTATTTATTGTTGAGTACAATACTGAGCTCTTTGTGACCAAGAATGTGAGAGTTGAGGATGCAGGGACTGGAGTCCCATCATGTGCTATAAGCAAAGTAGGTTCTGACACTATTTACAGAGATTAAACACAAGTGGAAATACCTAATTTAAGTACACAGGACATTTCAAATCCAGAGAGTAAGAGACTAATCCACATGGGTTACAGATACTGGTAAAAAGGAGGAAAGGCCTCAATTACACTGAAAGAAATTTTCATTTTTTTTTTTTATGCTTTTAACATAAAGGGAAATTGGTATTTGGCAAAGTAATGAAAAGCTATAAATGTGATACCACCCCTAGAAGCAGTGGTACTCAAAGCAGAGAGACTTTCAGGGGGATTTATTTTCTACAGGTAGATGACAGTATTATAAAACAAGAGAAGTGAGTATTCCAACCTGCTCTTCCATGATTTTGAGATTAAGGCAATAGCTTTTAGACTTGATTTCTAAGTTGTACTGATTCCTTGCATTTCTGGTATGGCACAACTATAAGACTTATACATTTTCCTAAATTAATGCTTACCACATCACATTTCTAAATTTTATCTGGTGCAAGTGAAAGGAAAATAATTTTTACTATTTTGCATCTTGTACATAGACAATTCCCCCCATTTAATCCTGCCCATCATACTGACAAGCTTGGCTAACCAAGCAATAACAACAATTTTACATTTCACATTGACAGTTATCCTTTCTTGACAATGAATTACACTGTTGAAGACAGAATAATCACTCTCTTATTCCAAAACATTATAGACTGGAAATATTTGAGTTGGATGAAATATTTTGGTCTAATTTAGCAAGCAGTGTGTCCCTACTGTTTTGGACCTGCTGCAGCCCCTTAAACAAAACAATACAGAGATATATGGAAACACACTGCCATCAGACTGAATTGGTCACAATTCCCACCCTGTTTTCAAGAGGTAGTAGGAAAATAAAGTCGAGCAAGCCCATGTGAGAGTGTGTATTGTGTGTTTGTGCACAGCTGGGGTTTTCAATAACTCACTGAAACCCCTGTAGAGGAACATAGAAAAGTTCTAACAGCTGGTTTTAGGTGTAAGCCTCAAAAGTTTCAATAAAAGACATAATAAATATAAAATATTCTTACAAAAAGTGATTTTTATATTTTTAACCAATGGTCATCCAGTTGCTTATTTTAGTTCTAAGCATTACAACTGTCTTTCATAACTGCTAGCAAAAAAAAAAACTCCACTTCAAAACTTGTCAAACACAACTTGTACAGAAATCCCATTTGGTCATGCAACAAGGCCAGAGAGAGAGATATTCTAATTCTTCACTTGGCAGTCAATTATGTAAATGAAGACCTGTACCTTAGTGAAGAACTGAACCCTCACTCCATAAGATACCAGAAACTGGAAAAAATTAACACCTTATTTCTATATAAATCCTTCAGAATGAACTGAGAAAAATGGGAAAAGGTGTCATGTTATGATTTGCTTAAAATATTTCTTCATGTTTGACCTTCTCTTCATTTAATGTGCTGTAGAAACATGTAACTCTTTTTAATTTGAAAACTGAAATTCCCAGAAGTACCCATTTTTTATAAATTGCATGTGTGTCATATGAGTTTGGAAACATATTAGGACTGGTTAAACAAGGTAAAATGCTACAGTTAGTGTTATTATGAAAAGGAAATTAGGAACATATTTAGAACAGAAAAATGAATTGGTGACTGGCTACTGTTTTCTGACAAATTTTAAACTGAGGGAATTTTTTTCCCCATCAGAGCTCAAATTTGTGATCAATTGAGATATCCTATGCTGTAGGCATTGTCCAACTTCAGTGAAAATCCTTCTCCCCAAATATTTCCAGCTTTGATAGGAGCAGGCAAAAAGCATTAAGAAATATAAACACACAAGTAAATTGCAAATCCCACCTGGTGATCCAAATATATGGCATTCCTTTGAAGGTGATGTGAAAGAATCTCATTCTAGCAGGCAGCAGTCAGGAGGGAAAAGGAAAGGGACAGAAGGTGCAGAATGCATGAAAAGAGCTTGGAAGGATGTAAATTAGACAGTGACAGACAGTTCTGTTTAATGGAGAAATACAATGCTGTTTTTAACTGCCTTTTTTAGCAAACTGTTAACAAGTTTTGAGCCCAAAACAGAAATGATGAAAGTTTGCTATGAATCAGACCATGACCACTACATTTCATTCTGGTTTACACACAAAACACAGTGAGCTTATGTCAATGTCCACTACACAGGCAACTATGAACCCTTTGATAAATCCATTTTTAAACATGTTCTGCTTTTTGTACACATATCACAAACAAGATGGAATCTGATTGGAGGCTGCATAAACAGCAGAATAATCTCAATCTATCACGACTAATTTTATTTGCAATACACAATAACAGATGAAAATCACTTCATTTTAAACCTGAATGTCCTGGGGTGTCTTTACAATGCTTTTGCCTGTTTAGCACAGAACTCCAGTCAGCTACTTTAAAACAATCCCAGGTGATTTTGACTCTGCTTACTTCAAAAACCAAAACGTCAAAGGGTTGATAGCGGAGCACCACGCGCACACAGGATTAGTTCCACTCGCACGGGAGAACTTTGCACAGAGCAGACTTGGGTTAATGGGTGGCTGTGGGTTAGTGAGCACGGAGCAGGACACACATTGCTGGATGGCTGACCTTTGGGCTGCTGGCCTCAAGCTTTAGCTGCATGAGCTGTGCTAGTGTGTGCTCCCGGATACTACTCAGCTCCGCCTGCTGCCGTCTCAGCTTTATGAGCAGCAGGGTCAGCTCCTCCGGCTGAGGGAGTGCAGTGTGAGAAGCCAAAGAGCAGAGAAAAGGTTAATTGGTACCCCAAACAACACCTCAGTAAAACAAGGCACGCCTCATAAAAGGTTTGCTACTAAAAGTAAAGGAGGGTGCACCTTTAGAGTGCCTTGCAGGGACTCTGGCAGTGATACAACACAAGAGAAAACATTTCCCCCAGTTGAACTCTTCCAAATATAAAATGAAGGGTTAGCCTTTGACTGCTCAAACCAGCAAATGCCATAAAAGTCAAACTTTCTGTAATAACTGAGGATTTTGCAGGGCAAAGTCTGTGCAGTCCTCAATTTCCCTGACACGCATATCAAATTGGCGACACTGACTTAAGTCAGAGGGAGACAACTCCAGTCCTTAGGATGTTGTTCCCTGTATGTGGGCAGCCATTTGAGCTTGGTGAAAGAATCAAAACATGCCCTCAAAAAAATGTAGTTTTAAAAATAATTCTTCAGACAATTATTTAAAATAATTCTTCAAATGTATGTGTCGAAATTGAGAGGAAAAATTGATGACAATCCCATGTTTACTGAACTACCTCAGAAATAATCACCTTCCACAAAATAAATTTGCACAAGCATGACAAAAATGATTCTCCATCCCACCTTTCTGAGGCCTCCAGTTATTTTATTGCTTTACTTCTATGACTAAGCTGTACAATACAGCCTTAGGAGGGGATGAAGAATAGCATTTAAGACTTATTATAGATTATATGTATTATGGAAATAAAGTCCACCTCAAATGGGTATTTTTCAGGTAATTCCACACACATCAGCTTAGGTCAGTTTGGGAAATTCTACCTGAACCTTTCCTGGGAACCACTTCTATTAGCAATACTCCAAAGAAAACAAACCATTGAGCATCACAAGTATTTTTGTTGTGTTCCTGTTTGCTTCTGTTTCTTACACTTCACCAGAAGTCAGCCTTACAAGAGGTTAAATATTAATCCAGAATTTTGATTTTCTCACAAACACTGAGTTAAACAAAGCCCAAGCACAAAAAACTCCTAAACCCCTGCTTGCCCTCTCCCACAGGCACAAAACTTCCCCAAAGCAAAGAAGTAAAGAGCTCCAGAGAACCCCACATTAAAAATGCTGAAAGTGAATACCAGTTTCTCAGAATAAAGAGAAAAAAAAAATCTCTGAGAAGGAGCATGGCACCAGCACTTCTATGAGTTCCGAACAGAGGAGCCCACAAGAGGGAGCAAGGGATTTCCACATAGCTTCAGTTGGAAAAACCATTTGCTTTTGAGGGAAAATCACCACCAAACCCAAATTGTCTAATGGCAGTTTTCCTTCTTACAGCTCTCCTTCAATACCTGGACTAAAAATACTGAATTGCAGAGAGCAAGTGTAAGAATCCAGACTGCTATACAGGGCATTTTGGAGCTCTCTCCAAAAACAGACAACAGTGCTTTCAGTCTGGCAAGTAACATCCACTCAAAGCACAAGGAGTCTCATTTTTAGGAATATGAGAACAAAAAGTAGCATTTTCAAGTAAAAGGAGCAGTGATCCACTTTTTCAAGATCAAAACTCCTTTTGGCGCATTCTGAAAAAGCCCAATTTTAGTGCATTAGGAGTAACTTATTTCATGGCACTCCAACCCAAACTTTCTCCACAGAGGAGCCCTTAGAACAGAACTCCTACTCCTCTTTAGACATTCATAAATTTGCTGCAGGTGCTGTGCATTTGATGCAGGTCCTGGGACTCTTGCAACAGCCATAACACAAACTTTTCTCAGGGCTACCTACAGGTTTCCTCCTCTGGCCCTGCACTGTTCTGCTGTGGATTTCTGGTTGGTTTCCTGGACCTGCCTGGAGATCAGCCCAGCAGAGCTGAGGGGGCCACGAACCCCAAGAAATGTCTGGAAGGCTCCAGCTGCCAAAGGACAACCCCAAAAGTCACTGAAGGTGCCAGAAATCTGTGCTGGGAAGTGCAGGAAACAGGGCTTGAGGCAGTGGAAGGACTGGCTGCCCACAGCATGATAAAAAAAAAAAAAATCATTTTTCTTAGTTCATAACTCTCAATTGGTATTTTTGGATGGACAGAAAGATGACAAAAAAAGGAGATAAAAACTGGTAAAGAAGTGACAGAAATTTAGGGCAATTTTTTGGCAGAGAGTCATGTTTCAACTAGGAAAGTGGAGAGTATTCACCAACATTACTTTGATGAAATATCTTCAATGGGAATTTCAGCTCTACCACAGTACAGTGTCAGAAAGGACATCCTTTTATAAAACTCTTTTACATTTCCAAAAAAGCCAAACTTTACTTCTAGGATTTTCTAAATAATTAATGGAGAAATACATGTTCTACGATGTCTACGCTCTCCCAGGAATTCCAGCAATGTATAAACAATGATTAAAAAATAATAAATCTGTATTTCCCAAAGAAAACCTTGACTCAGCAGCTACACAATATTCTTAAATTCTGTGGAATCACAGAGTACTTCTTCCCCTGATAATTTAAATAAAGGTTACATTTAAAGCAAGCTTGAACTAGAGTAAAATTTCAATGTTGCCTCTTCATATTTAAAGGATTATTATTTTAAAAAAAACCCTGATGTAACAAATAAAAATCCAACTCACTGTTTTGCCTTGGAGGTTCTGAGGAGTAACAGGCTGTAAACTCAGACCTGCTGGCATCGACCTTCTGTCAGGCACAAAGACATGCTGCACAAAAAAAATAGCACAGTGTAACCCACAGCTGTTTCTAAAGACTCAAAAACTTTAAATGCTATCACAAGAAGTAAAGTCAACTTCCCCCTACTGAAAATTTGTTATGATTTGTGCCAGTAATGCTCCCTGTTGATTTACTACCTAGGTTACTAAGTCTCTAAGTTTTAGAAATACCCCGAATTTCATATTTGATTTAATTAACAGTTCTCCCTCATTACTGTTGCTCTACTGACACAGTGCTGACTACGAGCAAGGTCTACCCACAAATCACAATTATTTCTGACAATACACCCACTACAGTTCTATTTCCAAAGCATAAACAATATAACCAGTAATATTCCCCAAAGTGGATGTTTTTCACTTAAATGTACGTTATTATCACTTAAATGCATGTTAAATAAACGTAGACATGAACTAACAACACTGAAAAATATTAAATATTCACAAATATAAAATGTTTTGTAGCAACTTTAAAGGAATCCTGGAAAATAACAGTTTTAGCATAAAAAGGTCCACAGCCATGGCAAGATACCTTAGGAAAGTACATCTATGATGATTTGTGATTAAAAAACCATTGAAGACTTATTTCCTTTACCAGTGTTCCAAAGGGAACTCATAGGACACAGTTCATTTAAGGACAGCTCAACAACAGCAATTTGGGGAGGCAGTCTTTTTCTGTCCTGCTGTACTCTCAAAATATTAGGGGCAGATTGATAGATAAAGTAAATTCTGTGGGTGTAGGGCAGCATTCTCAGGGCTGCAGATGTCATTTCTATTTCAAGAATAATAGGGAAGGTCTTGGAATAATAAGGAAAGACACAACAGGACGGAAAACTAGTTGATGTGAAAATAAGTAAGAAAATGTTCAAGCTGCAGGGTGACTACTTTGTAGTAGGCAATGCCATTTAAGCACAGACAAGCAGTAAATTCAAAACCACGTGCTGTAAAAAATAGAAAGTTCTGGCATCTGCTCATGATGTTCTCATTCCTGAATTCTCAAACCATGTCTTCATTGACTTTTTAAACTGAAATAGTTACACTCAAGGGGATTTGTGTAAATGGGCATGTGGATGTGAACACAATTGCTTTATGTTTGCCAGGTGTTGCAGTACCACCCTTGCCATCGTTTGAGGCAGGAAAGGATCAGCAGAACAAAACCAAAAGCCACAACAAAACCCCAGCTCTTCTTTCTGGATCATTTTCTCTTGGGAAGCAGCTCAGCTTGAGCATGCTCTGCCTGCCAGAGTGACTTGACTGAGGCAGACAATGCAGCCTGTCCTGAGCACACAGCCCCAGCCTGACGAGGATGCTTGGATAAATGCACACCTGGCTTGGGCTCCTGGACTCTGCTGGAAGAGACCTCTAATACCACTCACAGAAACATCCCTCTCTGCTCCTGGGGGGCTTGAACTTTCTTTAGTAGCCTTTTCTTCAAAGTGAGTGTCCACTTTCCTATAAAATTGCTGGATGGCTAAAAAGACTTCCTTCATCTTTCCAGTTCCAACACGAGGCAGCTCCTAGAAGTTCAGCCTTGTTCCCTAACCATTTGATTTCAGCTAAGTGGACATTAGTCTCCTCTCTGTCCTGTACACAATAAAGAGTATTTGAGTTGTTTTATATCCTTCTCCAGATATTCTTTCTAACTCATCACTTGTGAACAAGTTTAAAAAAGGTGATGGCTTAAAAGGATAAATGCTGGCAGGAATTCTGTAAATGTAGAAGTCCAGCCAGGGATGATAAGATTATAGTCTTGTAGCACATGGAGAACAATATATTGGTGACAAAAATTGATCTTCTTGTGGGTAAATGCTCCAGCCCATAACAACTGACATATTATGAGGAACACTGTTTGAACTTCTCACAACAGAAGGATTACAGAATATTGGATAAATTAGAGAGCTTTCTGTTTGGATGGCTATCTATGCATAAGTGAAGCACTGTATATGACAAATATTGGCTATACAGCTCTGGAGAGGAAAATCCATCCCACCTCTCAACCTGGGATAGTGCCTAACATGCAGAGATGGGGCTGAGCTCTGGAGAGACACAGTCATGTGTCTCTATGTTTCAAATCACTGTCATGGATGGGTTTCAGAAGGATTTTGAGAACCTAAAAATAGAAACCCACTGAAAAACCTAAGATCTCTATGTAGATAGAGTTTAGATGTTAAATTTACCCTATTGATTTCAAATGGTGAGTCTTCTGATTACCCACCTCTTAAAGACAGGGGTGTTTTTAAAGTTAATGGCAAAAGCTAATTTTGTAACTAATTAAATACACACCAAACAGCATGAAAAACTCAAGGGAAACAGGAGGTTTGTATAAAAGGTACTCAATACTAAATGAAAGACGAGCATAAAGTGTTCAACAAGGAACAAAAACATCATGAAGCAAAACATAGCTGACAGGACAAGCAATACACACTCTGCAGCACTGACCCAGTGGTATTTCTCAGATATGTGAGAAGCATTGATTACTAAATTTTCAGAGCAGTTGAGACATTAAAGATGCCAAAGCAAAATTATTCCTTTGGTGATAGCGATCTAAAAACTTTAAAATCCAACACCTGATAATCAACTCTAAGTTGTTTAAATTGCTTTAAGTCATAATTATAGATTTATTTCTTTGCCGGCATCAAAAAAAAGACATCCAAGAATGAAGTTTTTAGAAAATGCTCAGGAGCATTTTACATCCAACAGAAGAAGTAATTTTTATTTAATTATTTCCAATCTATTAAAACCCATGGTAACACAAGCATGCTGGATGTAGCAGAGCAGCACATATGGCACTCAAGTTCACAATTCTTCATGTGTCCCTCACAGGGCTCAAGCAATGAGGTTGTGTGCATTTAGACTGATCTTCAGTGATCTCCCTAAGAGCTCAAAGGCATAAAAAGGAACAATACACTCGATTTGCTGCTGGAGCCCAAGGCAGCCAAACCTGTTGCTGAAGGACAGAAAGCAGCAGCAGTGAAGAAACCTGGGATTCTGAGTCCTCTTGGTGATAGAAAGGAGATAGAGTTCTTTATATGCATAGGGTATTCTGAATAATTAGCCTATTGACTCATTTTTTTAAGAGGAAACATATAATGGGCAGTAATATCAAGACATGTTCCCATCTTCTAGTACTATAAAAAAATACATTTTTTCTATTCTTAGATTTTTCAGCTTTTTTTAAAACCAAACCTTTCTCCAAGAAAACAGTGATGTAAGAAATCTGTTATAGTCAAATACACACCAGTGCAACACAAGTTTTCCAGTGATCAGACACATTCTACTGAAGAGCCCTGCAGATGAGAGCTCTAGCTGTTAGATGAAGCTTTTTTTACCTTGGTGTGATGTGTCCTGTGCCTGCGGTCGATGGTGACATCTCCCCTCTGCACCGGCGACGACACCTCCGAGCGGTACGTGCGCTGCGGGGAGTACGCCTGGAACGCCGCGATGGAGCCGTGCGAGGGGGACGTGGGGATGGAGTGCATGGTCTGGTCAGAGATGTTCATCATGGTCTTGGGGCTGCTCAGGGTGCTGTGCCGGCTCAGGGTGCTGTGCTTGTTGTAGAACTGGCGCTGCTGCCACTCGTAGAGCTGCCACATGGTGTCGTCGCGCATGGAGCGCCGCTTGTCCTCGGCGCTGACGGGTCCCACGGCCCTGTCGTAGGGAGCCACGCTGCAGAGGCTTTCTGGACGAGTCTTGCTGTTCCTTGGCAGTGTCCTGTAGCCCTCTGGGTACCGGGGCAGCACCTGGGCTCGATGGCTTGGCATGTTCCTCGGCAGCGTCTGGTAGGAGATGATGCTGGAACACAAGTTTCCTTCTGTTAGTGTTAATACTACGGCAACAGGAAGGTGTTCGCTGTGGGTTGGGTTTATCCAGCTCTCAGCTTTTATACCATTTTGAATGCCATTTAAAAAAAGCTCAATAAATTCAAAGCAACAGTTCAAGAATCAATGATTCTGACTGAATGCATTGCAGCAGTCCAAAGTGGATCCTTTCTCTCTGATTAGCTCTTGCTGATATAATCAATATTTCATCTTTTTACCAGTTTGCCAGTCTAGTACTCCACTGGACTGGCAAACTCCATTTCAAGTTTTGATCAAATCTTGGAACTTGTCTATATGCTGGATAGGTGAAAATTTTTAAAGCTTAAAGTTCTACACTGATTCCATATGCTTTCCATACTTCCATTTGAAATGTTTGTTTTTTCAAAAGTTAAAAAATCCTGCTGTTTCCCTAAGAAAATATTAAGCAATTACTACAGACATTAAAAAAAGGAGCAGCATTAAAAAAAACTCTTTTAACAGCAGTCCATGGGAAAACTGCAGTAATTGTCTGAAGAAATTATATTTTGCAATTGTCAAGGACAAGCCATTTCATATCAGTCATTCAAGTGAAACAAAGGGCAATACATGTCTTTGTTTGATAATATTTTATTGCTTTTCAACTCAGGTATTAATTCAAAGGCTTATTTACTTAATTTTTTGCCCCATTAAAAGTCTGCTGTTCTACAGCCATTCAGTAAACTTTCAGCATTAGTTAAAATACTAAAAAATTTTCTATACCGAGGATTGATGCATGCCTAAATATGACAAAGCACTTCTTGTTAATTTATTTCAGAGGACAAAATCTAGGTCATAAACATTGATTTATTCCGCCCTTATCTAAAATGCAAATGAGCTCCTCTTAAAGCCTTTTGCTACAGAGCATGCATATGATTGATGCTTGCTTATAGAAACAAAACCAGCCTCAAATTGGACCTGATTTAGCCATGAGAGGGCAGCAGCTTCCAGCTACACCCCACACTAATCTGAACTAAAATCCCTGCACCATGAAGCACCAGAACCTGGAGATGGTTTTGAATTAATTTAGTGCCACAAAAAAAACGCATTAAAGAAATTATGTAGATCATATGGCACGATAAACTAGCATTATGCATGTGAGATCCTTATGGAATAACTATCAGGGAAATGGATGATGGTGGAACCCACTTTTCTGAAAATACTTAAACTGAGAATTTAAGATCACCTGCAACATTCTGAAGATGAAAACTGCTATAAAGAGCTTTGTGTACAAAATCTGCTACAGTTTCTGAAGCTTCTCAAGAATTACTGAAGAATTATTCCCACTTTGTATTGGACAGCTTCCCATTCTTGCAAAAAAATTACAAAAAGGGAAAAGGGATTCCAAGTACTAGTCTTCTGTTGCCAAGTCTGCTTAAATACCTCCAGATTTCTTTAGTAACATACCATTAATGATAAAGCTTTTGTCCATCTCCATATTTAAAACCAAACAAACAAGATGCTTTTGAACTCCATTTCTAACTTTCAAAATAGAATTGTAGCTATATCCCATAACAGCTACAGTAAGGCCTGACATTTTCATGAATATATTTAGCAGCAAGACACACCTCACTCACTGAAGTTGCTCACACATTTTATTAATTAAATGGGCAATGTAATCCTGTTGGCACCTTTAAATATCCTGAACTTGCAAAAAAGCTGCCTGAAGTTCTTACTGTGCAAAGACATCAATTTAAAATTTGCATGCAATTACTTATATTCTGGAACATTTAGAAAGTTAACATAATCCATCTTCAACTGGCAAACCATGACAACTGTAAAAAGCTCAACCACCTCAATATTAAGCCTTGTTTTACATAATCTGATAAAATCAAAATAGATTCACCAATGTCTTGTTGACACTTGCAAAAATGTCATTCCAGTCAAACCCAAACCCAACCTCAGACAGAACTGCAGCTTCCAGCTGCCCTGCACACAAGGGGAGGCTGCCACAGCTGGGTCTGAGGCTGCAAAATATTTCTGCAGCTGCCATCATAAATACCTTCTTGTAATTGCTCCCATATGAGAAAGAGTCTTCCACATGTGTTTACAGACACCTTGAGAGGTTGTCTCTTGGGCAGCAATAGTGGTACTGGTGTCTGAGTTGGACTATTTATGTGTCTTAGGTTGGAAACTTAATATGTGCCTGAAGGTGTGCATTCTATTGCCATCTGTTAGAGGTGGAACAACTCTCTTCTGTTCACTGGGCAGTTTTCTTTATCTCTCCGACACCCAATCCTCCCTCCAGGAGATCTCTTCTGTTAATGGGCCATTAATTATTAATTATCTCCTGTCCATGGCCAGTGAGTGTCCCTGCAGGGCTGATCCAATCCCAGCATCCCATGGGGAGATGCTCCGCCCAGGGGAGGAGCCAAGCATTCCTACCTGGATCCAATCTGAGGTTTGGGACACCCCAGCAGCCTTTGCCCCCTGCATTGCCAGAGGAGCAGCTTTCTGCTGCCCTGCATGGCCAGAGGGAGCCCAGGCCCATCTGCAGCAGCCCTGGAGCTGCAGAGGAAAACTCCCCCCTTGTGCAGGATCCCTGCTGCAGCAGAGCCACAGCTGGCACTGCAGGAGGGCTGAGCCCCCCTGGCATGGGGCAGGGACACCCCCTGGCACACAGGGGGCAGGGCATGGTCTGTCAGTGGTTTTTTTTTTGGTTTTTTTTTTTTTTTTTGCATTTGTAATTTAATTTTTATTGCATTTGTAATTTAATTTTCCTAGTAAAGAAGTTTTATTCCTACTCCCATATCTTTGCCTGACAGCCCCCTAATTTCAAAATTATACTAATTTGGAGGGAGGGGGTTTACATCTTTCAAACCAACACACTGGGAAAGCAACTTTGCTGCTAGGCCTTTAGAGGCTCAGTGCTGCAACACTCTGAATATCCTCAGAATGAAACCTCAAAACAGCCCCTCATCCTAATGAACACAAATACCAGCCAGCCAGCCCCAAACACAGAACTTCCATGTAAGAATCAAGAAAGGGTGGCAGAGTGAAGAGGGATACCTGGAGTTTCATTGCAGGCATTTATCATTTTGGATGAATTTTATATAGGCAAGGCAGGAGATACAAGCTCGCATCCTGGGGTAGCAGCAACAAAAAACATCCCTTAGTACCAAACAACCCTTCTGTATTTTTTCACATTTGTGAAAGACCATTCAAGTGAACTACTTCTGTGAAAAACATTTTTTTGATAACTGACTTCTGCAAATTTCAATAAAACGATACCAAAGTGGAATGCGCTTATTTTTGATTCAAACCACATTTATTTTTGTTTTTAAAAAGGTTTGCCTTCCTTAAGGCAGCAGTTTATTCATGTGGCTTTTGCCAAACTAGATGTCTAGATCCATGGAAACAACAGATAACAGCTTCAAGGATTAAAATCTACATTGCTGTCATTCTCATTACTTTTTTGGGCAATCAAACCAATGAGGGGTCAGCCTGTTCCTCTAAAAAAATCGGTAGTTGTATAGTGAACTTTTGAACCTTTTTCATTCTATATTAAGGACAGCTAAGAGATTCTCTTTTCTTTTATATATAGTCATTTAATTGAACATCTTTGTTGACATCTTAGCATTTGTCCCCATTTTTTCTGCAGTCTGACACACCAGAGATATTGAGTTGGGTCCTCCATGATTTCTGTAATGCAGACACAATAATACAGATGCACTGGAAAGCAGCTGGTGGAGAGTCAGCAACTTTCCCCATTAAGTAAAGACTGCTTTTTAAAAAAATTATAGTTATGAGTTTTACAGGTCTTAAACAGCCTTAGGATCCTCTCACCCCAACCTTAAGCTTCAGCATAAACCAGAGTTTTTTTTCTACTGTCATTCACCAACTTTGATTCTACTTAAATTTCTGTCTCCAGCCATAAACTGGCAACCTGAACAAAAATAAAATTTTAAATTTAAATGAAGCCCCATTTAAAAGACATCACTATATACATCAGAAATTAGGATCATTATTCAAGGCTGTTTCCATGCAAAACAAAAAAGATAGCTCAAGGCAAATTCTCCTTCAGTTTACCACTTTTTTGTAGAACTGCTTTTGAAAGCATTTATATTATCAGTGCCACCCTTATCTAGGCAAACAAGTGTTCCCTATACTCAGGAATAAAATATTGTTAATTAGTAACATATTGTTAATAGCACTTCCCTCTATTTGATTCTCCATATGAAATCAGTTTTAGTGTTTTTATACTTATTCAGAACTGAAAAATAGCACATCTATTCTAGTTTCTTCTGTTTGGTTGCAAGTTTTAAAGTCCTATTAAAAAAATTAACTGCATCAAAGAGCCTTCTGAGTTCTCATTATGCAAGTCTGAATTATAAGATTAATGTCAGGGTGTGCAAGTCCCTGTCTGTATTGCAAGTTGAAACTTGATCAAACTACTTATGATGAGTATTTCATGAAACACCACATTAACAATTCCTAATTATATGTAATGAAAGGCTAAAAGCAGTGAGGAAATATTCAACCTTGGCAAGTGGAAGCCACGTTCATGGAAATGTTTCAAGACTTTGTGAAAACAGACAAGCCCTCAGGTATACTTATCTCAAAATTTTGGGGGAAACACATTTTCTGAACTTGGTTTATCTTAGGCTCTGCTCTGCCATCCATCTATACACAAAATCCTTCATTTCCAGCCCTTCAAAGTATCTCCTGTGATAGCATCTCCATACTTCCTATCAAATGTAATATAAAAAACCTTTTGCATTTTCCTGCTGGAGCTGCTTGTCTGTAAGGCAGCCTGGAAGCAAGGTCCCTACACTTCTCAGAGAAATTGCTATTGGCATGACATTCAATATTGCCAATCATTCAGACATCGCTTTAAAGCTTCATGAATAAGCACTAGAGCTCAATATTGTAACTGGCTGAGAGCTAATTTCATGAGAAGAGAAGCTTTAAGCATCAAGTTAGATTCTGTGTCTTACTTTTAGATAAATCTTCTCCTCCTCTCTTCACTTAAAACTGGCTTAAAGTTTAAAAGCACCCAGGAATATTTTTTTAAAAAGAATTTAAAATAAAATATTATTACTAGAACTTGCAAGCAAAAAATATAGAAGAGGGCCATTTAAAAAACAGATTTTTATGACTGATGACATATTTTCCCTGATAGGACAAGGAAATTTCCAACACCCAAAAAGAGTTTCTGGCCATTTTATTTATTGAGTTATTAATATACTTTATGAATAATAATTCAAATGCTAATAAAAGAAACTTCCAACATCTGTTCTGAGAAGTCCTCAAATGCAAAGTGAGGACAACTTCAAGAACAGATTTTAAGAGGAGAAAGAATTGTTGTGAGTGATGACACCTTCTCCCTGCTAGGACAGGGAAATTTCTCACACCCAAAAAGGGTTTATAGCCAGGTTTAAGGGTTTTTAAGGGTTTATTTATTATTAATATACTTTAGTTTATTAATAACCATTCAATTGCTAATAAAAGAAACTTCCACACATCTGTTCTGAGAAGTTCTCAAATGCAGAAGTGAGGGCAATTTCAAGAAGAGATTTTCAGAGGATAAAGAATTTTTGTGAGTGATGACATCTCTTCCTTGCTAGGGCAGGGAAATTTCTCACACTCAACAAGAGTTTATGGCCATTTTTATTATTAACATACTTTAGTTTATTAATAACCATTCAAATTCTAATAAAAGAAACTCTCATACATCTGTTATGAGAAGTCACCCAGGCACTTCTTAGAGAACAAAGAATGCGATTATATAATATAGATCCAGAACGAAAGAAACTAACCAGGGTACAAATGCATTATTTACTAGGAAGTCTAAAAATAAAATTACCCAGTACTCACCCTCTTGTTTCCTCCTCTTGTCCTTTCCCCCTCTGGATTTTAATCCACTGCTCCAGCTGCAGCATGGAATTGGTTCTCTGCATGACCCGCTCGGACTCGGCGTTGTGATGGGCTCCATCCCCAACATCCGCCAGCACAACTCCCATGGATTTACTCTCAGATCCATTCAAATGGACAGGCCTGAAGTGCCCACCTGGAATCGTGCTTATGGGCAAAGTCCTGTACTCGGATCCCAAAGGGTTCAGCTTCACACTGTTAATTTTTGTCAATGGTCTGTCTTGCCCGACTTTCTGGAATCCGTATTTTTCGGCTTCCAAAGCTTTCTTCTCCTCGTTTTTGTTCACGTCTCTGTTCTTCTGGTTGTTTTGGGCCTCTGGCTTAATTAGCACCCGATGGTTTGAAATGTTATTTGCCTCTCGAGGTGATGTATTTTCAACAGTGAACTTTTCTATTCTGTAAGGGAACATATGACAAGTTATAATACGAAAAAAATGTTCCTTACAAATAGTAATAAAAAATTGGAAGTTATTTCAGTGAACCCCTGACCATATATTTTACAACAATATCTTGACTTTGAGAGAAAAAACCAGGACATTTTCACAATGATCAAGGAGAGGTTGGGGGGTTTTGCTGCTGCTGTTTTGGTCTTCTTTTTCTTTTGTTTTTAATTTTGTTTGGGGATTTGCGGCAGTGCTTGATTGGTTTGGTTTTTGGTTGGTTGATTTGGGGTTTTTCTGGTTGGCAAGTGTGAGTATTGTTTTCTTCTACACTCTTCTCTTTATTTGCTGTTTTAAAAGCAATTATAACATGAGGTCACTTATTAAAAATTCACAACAGTCAATTAACCCCCTAGAAAACACATGCACAACAGGAAACAGAGCCTGAAAAAAGTGGATGCTCAGTTCCTGGAGGGTGGAAAATTCAAGGGGTGAAAATATTCAGTGGCTCTCCAAGAGCTACAGCTTCCAAATGTCAACAGCCTGAAATTCAGATGGTTTTCAAAGTCAGCTTGTGATTCACAATACTGCTGAATTTAGCATATAACGAGCTCCTTTCAAGAAAGCAAATGACTTTTCATGGTCACTGGTATCAATTAGGTTTCTCTGGTGTGTTATCACTTTGGCTGGCACACATTTTGCAGAAAATGACTGTGGCTTTTTCCAATTTTAGGGGGAAATAGCTGCTGACTTAAGGAACTGTACCACAGAAATAATGATATTTTTGGAATTGCTACTGCTTTACAATATTTACACAAGCACTCAATGTGTGCAGTTCTATTAGTGATCTTCTTTTTAAAATTTCAAAATGTCAAGAGGCTCTATCTTTTGCCATACTGGGAGGACCAGAATTTCAATTTCAGCTCAAAAAGTGACTTTTGGGTTTAGTTCACTAGAAAAATAACCCCACCACTTTAAAATGTTTTGCTCTGCATTTTTTTGCTATGGGAGGAAAGAAGAGGAAGGGATATAATTTCTTAAGATTACATCTCTGTATAAAACCAAACTAAGAACAACACTTTATTTTAAGAGGATGTTGAATTAACTTTTTGTTTTGCAACTTTTTAAAAAAAATGCATTATTCATCTTTATAACTGCATCCAGTTCAAATGTCTGTAAAAAGGCCATTACACACACAACTTACCAGGAGCACAAGAAGACTGACTACACACACAGCTGTAAGCATTATTGCTTATCCCATTGTGAAAAAAGCCATTTATTTCCCCGCCAAGATCCTAAATCACTCCCAAGACCAAACATTTGTGCCTAGGTTCCTTCTCAAAGTGATGGAAAAGAAAGGGATCCCCTCCTCACTCCCACCTCAAAACTGCACCAGCCAGTGTTCTACCAGAAACCAAAGGATTTTTCCAACAGGAATGTGAATTAAAAACTCCATTTCCCACAATTATCAAGTAAAAAAGGGGTGTTAAGATTTCAATTTTCAGGCAGCACTCTGGAGTTCACAAACGGATATAAAGACTACTATGCAAATAATCCTGAACGTGGGCATTAATATTTGCAGTGTGTCTCAACAGCACCACCTACCCCATTATATAATATAAAATTTATTATAAATCTTTCTCAGGTGGCTTTAGAGCAGAGGAAAAGGTGAAAAATCCATGGTGGAGAGGGAGCGTGGCATCTCTAGGACACTCATTATATATGTGGCAAAGTCAAGCCTTGGCACTGTGCTCAATTCACACTCTCATACTTTCCACTGTGTTTTAATTAAAAACCAGCAACTCCCAAAATCACAGAATTATTTTTCCATGCAGCCTCATGCTGTATCCCTCATTACTATGGTTATACAGAGCCAAACATTTACATTTTACACTCCTTGGGATGGTTTAGAGGCTGCAGGACTGACATTCAAACAGCCTGCTGGGCTCTCTCAACTTGGTGGAACCAAATCAGCCAATTCTGAGTGAGCAAGGGATCTCTTTCCACACTGAAGGATCCATATGGGGAGAAATTATCAGAAACAAATGTAAGAAACCTAAATCCATATGTATATTTGGCTCCATATTTATAGCTAGCTCTCAAAGACATATTCAACAAAGCTGGCAGGCTGTTTGAGGATGGGATAGGGATAGAGGAAAGAATGAGCATTGAACATGGGTCTTTCAGCATATGCTGAATGCAATTTATATATTTCTGCAACCATAAAGGAATCATATGTACAATATGCAGTACAGGAGAAGTACTATTTTATGCTGGTTTATATAAAGAAGTAATTCTGAACGGGTTGGAGAGGGGGGAACATGTGATTAATGATCAGATGGACAGGAGGGCTGTGATCTAACAAAGCTAGGCAGAGGCATTTGAAAAGGAAAAGCCATTTTTTCCAAGCACACTGACGTCAGTCAGCCCCCACTGTGGATGTCTCTATGCTAACAAGTGCTTTTTTGGCAGCCTGGCTTATGCTGTTCAGGGAAAGTAACTACCCCAGGAGGGAAAAAAAGCAATCTTTTCTTAGTACATGCTGCATCACTGAGGAGAAACAAAGGCTGCAGCACACAAGGTGACAACGAAAGGACAGAAAATGGCACTCACACCTGGGAGAGCAGAGAATCAGCATTTAGGGTAAAATGGTAAATCACTGTGTTGGTGGACACTACCATCTACAAACACTGGCAAGCACCCCAGAGAGGGGGTTTGAGATCATATTTTGAGTCATAAGCTTCAATAGCTCCTCACTGACTAAAGTACTTGGTTTAATTATTTTAATAGGCCTCTCAGTACATTATTAAACTTGATTGCACTATGTAGGTAAAATCAAAACTGTTTAGAAAGGAATAATTACAGTTCAGTCAATAGGGCCAAATACTGTTTGTCCTTCCCTGCAGCTAAACATCAGAAGGGAACATTGCTGCTGCTAATAAAGACCAGTTCTAAGAGAAATGGGTACATTTTGACTTTCTCACTTCACTATCTCATTTGTGGTTTACATGGCTAAGTATTTGAGGAAAATAAGAGTAGTTTATAAAAAACTTGCAACACCCCTTCCCTCCCACTAACTTAATGTTTTAAATACTCCTTTTCTCTTTATCCTCTCCAAGGAACTCACATCTCCAGAAAAACAGACACAAAAAAATGTGCTAAAATTATTGAAAAGATTCAGTTTAACCAACAGTTGGATTTGATTTCCAGAGTACCACAGCAGTGAAGTGTCTTGATTTCTAGGTTTAAAGAATTATACTGTAAAAAGCTCCTGAATTATCATTGGGCATTTTGTATGAACAGGCAATTAAAAGTGGCCCAACATTACTTTACACGAATATTTAAGGAAGTAAGTTCCTAATTACTCATTTATTGTATTGCAAGTATCCAGTCTATTAAAGAAAACTGTATTCAGTGCAATGTCAGGACTTCTAAAAAAAACCAGAACTCAGTAACAAAAGCACTGCCAAATGTGACTGAACTAAAACCATTTATGCTTAAGCTCCATCTATGCCAAACTTCAGGTTACTTAGAGATGAGGTAATAAGACACTTAATACTTAACAGATTTTTACAGGGAAGGAACAGTATTTCTTCTACATAAGATCATATCCTGCTATGTTTCATTTTAAGAACTTAAAAAACACCAAAAGATGGATTCTTTAGAAAACAGATGTCTTAAGGGTTTTCTTCCTTATTATAGCTAACCGATTTTTAACTTCTTTGAGACTTGGTCTTGAAATCTATTTTCTCTGAAGTAATTATTTCAAGGCTACCAACAAAGCTCTCAAAGAGGTCACATCTACTGTTTCATTCTGAGGTTTCTTGCTTAAATCAAAACAAGAAGATGGTGTTATATAAATTGCTTTTCTGACAACTTTGGCTGCTGGCAAGCCTGTTCTGCCTGTGATATCCAGGCAGATAGTCACAGTATTGCAAATATCAAATGAAGGTCATTTCACCAGTTCAGAAGAAGATTGAGCATGACCTCCCTTCAGTTTTGTTCCTCTACAAAGTGTTTATACAATTGATATGTGATTTTTGGTTGAAGTGGGTTTGATTTGGTTTAATAATTTCTCCATATGTAAATTACTATTGTATCTGCAATACAAACCAAATTTTTCAGATAAAGTTTATTACTACTAAACTTCTCTGGAACGTGTGTCCATGAGATTTTTCTGTTACTTTTTTAAACTCAGAGTTGCTCAGCGTTGCTGACTTTATTTAGCTCCAGGGTAGCAGGAACTAAGGGAGTGGAGAACAGATCAAGTGACAGCAGCCATCAGCAATAACTTCTGTGCTGTCAATAAGGAGGAGCTTTTAAACTTTCAATTGATGAGGTTTCCATTACAGATGCCAGGGAGCTGACCCTAGGGACAACACTCTGAGAGCAAATGACTCTCACTGGAGCGACAGCAGCAGACAGGGCTCAGTCTCTGAGAGCACAAAGCTTCTGGCTGTAATTTGCTTTTCACTGTCAACACATGGGCACAGGAAGGTGAGGCTCCAGATCAGGTAAGCATAAATTTGGTGACAGCTTAATGATGAACAAGAATGGCTCCCCACAGGTTGCCCACAGGTACAAGTGGTTAATTTAGCCAGAAACTCCAGCTGTGAATTTGAGGACTGTGACAGCTTTAAGCCCAAGGCTGCCACCAGTTGAGCTGCTGATGCTATTCAGTCAGGAGGGCAGGGAAGTCAAACATGCCTGCACACAGAATTTGTCATTGCACTTCTTCTGATGCCACTGGCGAGAGGGATAGGTCATTTTTTTTCCTTCTAGCTCCTGACAACCAATATTCAGAACTGAACTTAGATTATTTTTGCTACTTCAAAATTTTATCCAACACTGTCCAGTTACTAAGGGGTCTTCAATATAAGGAGAAATCACTTCAGCCAATTTACATTCTATTTTAGTCTTTTATTAAACAAATCAAACTAAGCAAGAGAAACAACACTATCCCCACTGTTTTGTCAATCCACACTACCTTTTCACAGGCTCTGTTTGCACAAGTGCTGCATCTATCATGGCTTTCATCCACAACTCCATTTCCTTCCCTGTATCTGTGCAGAAATAATAGGTCCTCATGTTTGGATGAGCTGCCTGATTGGAAATGACATGGTCATTGCAATAAAAATGTAAGATTCTGTAAAAGAAGAGAGGCAAATATTGTTACTGCATATTCACTCTAATGCTTTATCTAAGAAAATTTCTTCAAATAATATACTCAGAAAAAAATCAAAAGGAACACTACAGTGTTTCTTGGTCACTGCATTCATATTTCCAAAATAACTGCCTGTGGTTTTCAATCATAGCTGCTTCTTCATTAATACATTAAACAAAAAGCCCTTAAATCTCTTCAATCTACTAAAATGATATTGAGCATTCATTAATGTAGATGAATACAATTCTTATAAATAAGATTTTAGCATAGATTTTGGCAGTCTGAATGATACAGTAGGTGTTAATTTGTACTTACCATAGTAAATAAATGATGTCTTGATTAGGAGACCAAACAAAGTGCCAAAAGGAGCTCATAAAACAACAACAAGAAAAAGTCAGGACAAAATGCTTAGTAAATAAGTTATATAATGATTTAAGATTGTCATGAAACATTGCTAAGAGTGATTCATATAATATCATGATTTAAGTGATAATAAGCTCTTATTTTTATTTATGTGCAAAAATACTTTGTATTAAATAATGAATGAACTTTCATTAATGGGAGAAATTCAGCTGCAGATGCTGGTTTATAATTCTAAATTATAATTCACCACAGAGGTTTTAAGACCCATGAACTGCAAAAAAACAAAATCCTACCAGTAAATGTTATCCATCCATTTCCCCATTCTAGTAATTCTGTCTATATTGACATCAGACTAAGCACTTGAAACTTTTGCTACTCCATTATGGAAAAATCAACCTCAGAAGCTGTTTGTCAATCAATTCAAATGCTAATAAAAGAAACTTCCACACATCTGTTCTGAGAAGTCTTCAAATGCAGAAGAGAGGGCAATTTCAAGAGTAGATTTTAAGAAGAAAAAGAATTTTTGTGAGTGATGACACCTTCTCCCTGCTAGGACAGGGTAATTTCTAACACCCAAAAAGGGTTTATGGCCATTTTTATTTATTATTGATATACTTTAGTTTATTAATAACTATTCAAATTCTAATAAAAGAAACTTATATACATCTGTTCCGAGAAGCCACCCAGGCATTTCCTACAGAGAACAAAGAATGTGATTATATAATAAAGATCCAGAACTAAAAAAACTAACCAGGGTACAAATGTATTACTTACTATTTACTATGTATTATTTACTAATTTACTATTAACAACTCAGTAAAATGAGCTTTTGTGACCAGGCTCATGTGCTTTCAGACATAAAATCAGATGGCAAAGCCGCTCCCCTCACCTTGAAGGCGAATTTGCGGTTGATGTGGTCCTCAGCAGACAGCACAGATATCTGGAAACTGGGCAGAAGTATGCTCCCCAGGATTCCTTCTTCTTTCTCATCTGGGGATGCACACTGGCATTAGAAAATGGCCCTTGGACACACAATATTGTGTTCCTTGGACACAAAACATTGCATTCTGATACTTCATTAAACTCCTTCAGCCACACAGGAGCACGAGTAGGAAGTTTAGCTCAGAGGAGAATGCATCAAGAACCCAGTTAGAAACCCAGACTAACTGTGAAGAGTAACTGGAAGTCAAGCCCCTAATTCAATGACAAAGAACCAGAAATGTTGGAAGCCAGGACATCCCTCTGGCTGCCCTGGATGGCTCAAGCCCCTGGCAAGGAGCTCAGAGACCTTGGCACAAAGCCAAAGACACCTGTGCCTTTGATTTTAACCCATGGAAACAATTACCAACTTTGTGTGAAAATTTACAAGCCATGAGAATTTAAGTAGAATGGTAGTTAATTTGTCACAAGGTGGAAAAGTAGAATTTTGGGGTTTTTAGAATGGGGGTTCAGAAGCCAAGATGGAGGGAGGGATTTGGGCATGCCTTGTTCATCCTCTTTCTCCTCCTTAGCCTTCATCTTCTGTGTGACGGTGGCACTTTTGGATTGGTTTAGAGACAGACTAACATAGGTGATAGGTATTGGAAAATTATTGTAAATAAAGTACATATAGCTTTTAGTATAAAAAGTTAACATCGCCCTGAGGGTGGTCAGTGTGCTTCAACCCGACCTGCTGGACAGACGTCAGCTGGTCAAAGAAAGAATGTAATGGATAAGTGCAAATAAACAACCTTGAAAAGCAGAGCTGAGGAATCCTGACTCCTTCTGTGATTGCTGGGCTGGCAAAAAGAGACTTTCTGATACCTTGGGGTTATCTCGACCACAGAGACCCCGAGACAGAGCAGCACACATCTACAGCCTGCTCACTAAAAACACCTCTGACAGCACAAGTGGTTAAAAACACTGCTCATGACTGCTGGCATTTCAGGGAAAATGTGCACATTCTTCTTCTGATCCCAGGCATATTATGCTACATAATCCCCATTATAATATTTAATTATGAATTATCATTATAATTCCCACAAAGAGTTTACACTCAATTACCTTCCATTTGTAAGAATGCACATGTTTCAGATGATTTGTAAAAAAAAGCTCTCCCCCAAAACAAATACCCTTTTCCCAGAGCCTTGTTTTACATAACATTTTAGATCAACAGATCATAATAAAAAAATGACATTTTAATTGAAAGCCACAACCAGTTTTTAAATCCAATTATACTTTAATAGAAGAATAATTGGATGCAATTCATAACGTCTGTCTTAATTGTATTTCATGAACAGAATTTCTATTCACAACCACTCTCTTAGAGACTGTCCCCCATAAAACTTCTCTCAGTTGAAGATAGTGCTCACAATAAAACTATGAAATCAAGATGAAAACAGGCATTGCAAAATTTCAATTAAAAATTAACAATTGCAATTAAAATACACTTAAACAGCATGCCAGAGCTATTGCCTATGTATGGACTTAAAAATATTTTCCAGGTTCTCATTTACTCCTAGATTTTGAAAAGCCAGAACCTTCATTTAAGTTATATGGGGAAAGTTGTGCCCAGCCACTTTAGTATCCCATGACAGATTAGATGTACAAACTGTGCTTTCTGGGATAGTTGTTTAATTGCAGAGCTGAGCATAAATTCATTCCTATGATAAGGCAGAAAAGAAATCGAGTGGATTGACTTCCAGGAACTCAGCAGCACCTTTAAATACGACTGAAACCACCCCACCCTTCCCTTCAAATATTTTTCTAGTCACACACAAAAATGTGCCCTGTCCCTAAACACACATAGCAAATATTGGGGTTTACTTTATTTGGACTTCTGTTTGGGGGAAAACTTCTCTTTTCCTAGATCATATTTTGACTGATGACTGAGTAAACCCCTCACTAGTGCCACATAACAGCATTCAGCATTTCTGTTCCACTGAACAGCTGCATGTCTGGAGCACTTTGGTATTTGTTAAAGACATGCTGCCACATTCCAGCTCCAGATTTTTAAAATCTGTTCCCTATCAAGTTTGCTTTTATCCACACATCCCACTGCCTCACATTATCTTTACTGGTGTGCTGTGTATGAAAGCACACAAGAAAAGCAGCAAATCTTCTGTCCAGTCCTAAGAACTTTTATTTGTGCCAACAACAACCTTCCAATATGAAAGTGGATGGTTCTTCATGCCTTGGGGGAACAGAAAGAGAATATTCTCTAAGCTGTGAGAAAATACTATGACACAATTTTTCTTTTGATCTATAAATTGGATTTCAGCTGCTAACACTGTAACACAATTCTGGAAATTTAGTAAGACTTACTAACAAAACCAAAGAAACCCAACAACCACAACTGCACAACCACAAACAGGTCTATGGTTTGATCTGGGAGCAAGGGCAGGACCCTCCCTTTCCTATTTTTTCACTACCTGAGACAGAAATAACCAAAACATAAAAGGGTTTAGAGTAAGAGCTTTTTATATTTCATCAGCCACTTCTAATAGATTTTGGACTACCACTGCATACATTTAATTCCATTTTAACAGTTTTAACTACTTTCTAGTGAGTGATAGCTAAAAGCTGCACTTATCACAAAACCAATTTAGATTATTCTGCTTGTATTTCAGAATGTTGGGCCATGTAGAAAATAAAAAGATTACACAGCTGTTTATATTTATTTTACTTGTTGTTGGTTTTGCTTATTGCTTTGTTTTACTTTGACAAAATTCCTGTGCAGCTTAAATTCAACTTAATCTGTTCTTAAGGCAGCACTTGTTTTACAACTTTTTGAAGAAGGAGCCTGAAGAGATGTTTAAAATAAACCTGTAAAAAGCACAGAGTATGTAATGACCACTTAGGTAACCACAGTGTATCTGTACCAGTCAGTTGATGCCTCCACAACTGGAATGTGATTTTGACCCAAGATTTTCTCTCTTGGGGTAGAGAAACAAAGCCTAATGATCACATTTGAATAATTCAGAATTTGTTAACTAAACCAGCTGCAAACAGAGCTTTTGTTTCAGACCTGATTTGTCTTTGATTGGATCTCTGCTGCACTTTCAGAGAACACCATTTGAAATCCATCAGTCTCTGCTTTCAGCATCACCACCAGTCCTACCAATTCCAAAGTTTCATCTCAAACTGGAACCATTTGATCCCCTTCACCCTCAGTTAAGGCTGCAGGTGACCCTGTTTACATTCCTCTATTTTGCCATGCTCTACAATCCTCTTCACTCTCAGCCTCCTTTAAACTAAACTGTACACTTTATTGTAGGATTGTCCATGTTTCCCTGTGCCCAAGTCCATTTGTTTTTGGAGGAGCACTACAGTTTATAATCTGCAGTGCTGAAGGGATCACTAACCCATGTAACTCCAGACTAGAATGAGAAGCAGCTAATTTTTCCATGTAAAATAAGTCTGATCTAGCTACACAAGGTTACTAACAGATTCTTTTGTTCCAAAATTCAGCAGAGACTTCTACTCATATGGAAATGGACAATGTTCCATTTTATAAGTATTCATGAACACTGATTAGAGTTCCCAAAGGCATATATATGCTCTTTATCATTCTAAAAGCAGAGTTTCAGCTTCCCTGCACTATATCCCTTCCCTATCCCCATTTCAGCTACTTAACTCACATAAAAATCAGATTTAACCCGACATATTTAGTTTCTAGCAACAGAAGCTGTGAGAAAAACTACAACCCAGAATTTATTAACAGAGGTGGCTGTGAATGGGCTTGCCCCTTCAGCACAGCCTGGCAGGCAGGAAGTAATTATGTGAAACTGGTAATTAAGAAAGAAAGAAAGAAAGAAGAGAGATAAGAGTAGCAGGCCTGGATATTGACAGCTATACAACTACACAACTATTTTAATCCATTATGTTAAGCAGCAGCTTATTTCTTACATTTGACTGGTGTGTCAAAATTTATCTGCTCTCAGTAAAATTAGCAAAGGAGCTGAACTCACCTCTGTAGTAGAAGAGACACAGATCTGAGAGCACAAACCAGCGCTTCTTCCACAGCTTCATCCCAGTGCTGTCCTGCAGGAATCACAGGGGCCAGGTCAGACAACACACATGGGGACAGCTCTGGCTCCCAGCACAAACCAGGCACTGCACAGCTGCTGGAACCCTGGTTACTGACAATTTCAGATTTTCTGGGCTGCCAGGCACTGACCCCCAAAAGAACACTGCATTGACCTGAGAAGGCTTCCAAAATGGAATGAGGGAACTGGGATTGTGGGTGTGGAGTTTGAACAGAAGGGTGTAATATCACAGGTTTTAGAATAAGTAATAAGGTTTAGGTTTTAGAATGTAGTAATATACATAAAGCAAGGTGGAGGTTTTAGGGTGGTGGTTGGTGCTTATTCTTCCCCTTTTTCTCCATGGGGTTGGGTGGTTTTGTGCAATTGGATAAAAAAGTCCCGACTGCAGGCAGGGGTGGTTGGGTTAAAAGTGAAAATATTTATGGTGTCATTTCTTAATTGGGCAGTTTATCCTTAAAAGGCCTTGTAGACAGAGAGATATGGCTCCATTTTTAGTTTGTTAGAGTGAAGTGCTGTAGAACTCAGGGTTTGTGAGACTGTGACAGAGATAAGAACTAATGAACATCCAAGTCCCAGTGAGAAATTCCATCTTGTGATTTAATCCCAACCCTGGCAAAAAGAAGATAAAAACTTGACACAAAACTGTGCTGTGTGTGCTGCCAGCTCAATTTCTTGGCTGTTTTAAGTATTTGACTTCTCATCCTGAGCAGTCACTGCAAACAAAGGCTGTGACCCAGGAATCCTGAGGTGAAGAGGGAATCATGGAATTGCTGGGGTTGGAAAAGGCTGTTTAGCTCATCGAGTCCAGCTGATACCAGCACTGCCAAGCCCCCTACTAAACCATGTCCCCAAGTGCCACAATAACACATCTAGTTACACCTTCAGGGTTGGTGACCTGACCACTTCCCTGGGCAGCCAGTTCCAGTGCTTGACAACCCTTTTTTTTTCCCAACATCCAACCTAAAACTTAAGGCTGTTTCCTTTCATCTTGTCACCTGAGAGAAGAGACCAGCCCCCACCTCACTACAGTCTCCTCTTTGGCAGCTGTAGAGAATAGGGAGACCCTCTCTGAGCCTCCTTTTCTCCAGGCATGCTACAGATTACAATCTACAGTTTACCTAATTTTAAAAACCCCAAAACCTACACTTTTTTCCTTTTAAAGAGCAAGATAACACTTCACGTACATCCTCTTTTGCTTTATGTAAGAACTCTCTGCTGAACTTTGTCTTCTATTATCACTCATATATCTAGAGCAAATTTATTTCCCAAATAAAGTTTATTTCCTACAGCAATTTAATTTTCTTTTATGCTTATAACCAATTTACACCACACAACTCAGAATGAAAGACTGCCACCACTGCTGCAGTGTAAATAAGCCAGAGCACTGCAGCACACACATCCTGGCAGAATCAGATTTAATAAATATGTTAATCTGTTCCAAGAAGAAGAGTATGTGTGAATTAGCAATATTCTTGTAGTAAATAGGTTTTGTGACAATGAAGAAGAGGGATTCTCTAATGAAAAACTGTCAGGTGGGTTTGTTTTTGGGGTAGTTCCCCAGCCCAAGAAAAGTCAGGATAATTTTTAGCCTTGTATTTCAAGCTCTGCTCTTTCTGGGGTGGGGGAAATGAGTTGAAAGAAAAAGAAAGAAGCATTAGCTAGGAAACATTTTCAGAAAAAGTATGTTCACTGTAAATATCTTCCAAAAAAGGAGTTGGCTCTGAATTTAAAAATGACAGAAGAGGATCACTACATGTACTGAGAGAGACACCCTGAATTTAACAAAAACTGCCACTCTCTGTGATTACATAAATGTTATTTTCCTATCAGAAAGAAACCTGCACAAGCTTTCACTGTACATTTCTGAAGACCATATCTGTTGACAAAATTGACTAAACTGGCTCTCAATGACTACTCCAACACGGAAATACACAGTAACACCTTTTCTAACAAACACCAATCAAACATCACAGCATTTAAGTTGTTTCCTACATAAACCATCTCCAGCCCTGAGGTGGATTAAGCACTTAGAGGTAAAACTTATTATGGTCAAATACTGTCACAAGTTGCCAGAGAGGCTGTGGTGCAGTCTTCATCTGTGAGGAGATTCAAAGCCCAGCAGGACAAAGTCCTGTCCAAGACACTCAAGCACATGGTGTGATTCTGGGGTGCCCTGTGCAGGGCCAGGAGCTGGGCTCGATGATCCTGATGGGTCCCTTCCATGAGATTCCATGATTCTATAACCCTGCCGATGATTTCCCATGATTCTATGACCCTGCTCTAGCTGAGCCTGGCTAATTGTGTTAGATCATCATGAGGTCCCTTCCAATCAAGACAGCTGTGTAATTCTGTGCCCCAAAAAACAGCAACAAAATCACCTTTGTAAGAATTTTTCACTCTCAGCATTCACATTTCAGAATTCTCTTCACTCTCAGAGTAGAGGCCACAGGACTGTCTAAAACTGAGAAAATCTTCCACTAAACAGACACTTCTAGATCTTACTATCTGAGCAGTTTTTAAAAACTGACTCATCACCAGCACTCAAATCTATGCAGGTCATTCCAGTCTATCTGAGTAGGCACATTAAATGACAATGTAGATCAAAATGATATACACACATTTGTCTCAGCTGAGTTTAAATGAATGAGTTCTCAAGGGTTTCTTGGTGGATTTTAAAAATAGATTTGTAATATTAACCAGAAGAGCAAATTTACAGCAGGCTAGAACACTGTCCCAATATTAAAGAGCGCATACTTTAGATTAATTCACATTCCAAGGGAAAACCTAAAATAATCTCTGGTTTTAACATGATTATCTTTGAATTAAGGAAATGGACATACCTATGTGAAATATATGAAGAAATGGCTCCACTTTGTATTTTTTGTTGAAAATATAACTTTTAGAAAAAAGAAAAGGATGCATAGTCTAACAAAAGAAACTTAAAAACCCCCAATATTCTGGGTCATACACCTTTTGTCCCATCATCTCTACATACCTGAAATTAAATCAGCTATTTACTACCAACATCTGCTCAGCTTTTTTAGAGAGAATCATATATATAATCTACCAATGTTCTTTACTTGTCTCATGTCCTTATCTATATCAGATATTGAGTAAGGAGTTAATGAATTGAAGACCACAGTTTATAGCCTCATTCTGCTATTGCTATCATTGTATTTTTTAGAAGTGGTTGTCTATTGTATCATACAATAGAGGAGAAAAAAAAAAAAGAAGGGGTGAGGAGGGTCTGAGTACCTGTTTGTAGAGCCAGCCTCTTCTGACAACTGGTGCATTAGGATTTCTCTTTATGGAGTTGGATCTCTTCCCAAAATTATGAACCTTCTTTGAAGATCGTGATGTCTAAATTGAATTGAACATGTTATAGAAACCATGACATCAATAACTGTACAAAAATCAAAATGCTTTGCTTTTGTCTAAGATGTTTATCTTGTATGTGCTCCTCTGGGGGACTGCAGAACACAAATTCTATTCTTTTTTTAGATAAATAATTACTACAATGGTTCTGCTGGTGTCAGCATTTCTTTCTTTTCTTCTGCAGAGAATATAAAGATAAATTCCAAGACAAGTACCAAAAGATGGTTTGGGTTTTTTTCAAACAAGAAAAAACCCAAATTACAAATATCTGACCTTCTTCCAAGGTAGGTAAAATGCCTACTGAGCTGTAGGAAAAGAAGTAAACTCACAGAACTATTATTAATCATGAAAAACTACATCACCTGGGCAACAAATCCCTCTCTTTCCTGCTTCCAACTAACACGAAAACTTGTTCAGATTCCAACAAAATATAATTCCCCCTTTCCTAAAATAAATTAATTTTTTTTGTGATCCTTCTTTGTTCTGTGATCTCTTGGTTGGTTTGAATATTATTTTACTTGTGTGCACTAAAGTCTACATAGAAACCTTTACATGGAACTTCAGAGCTCACATCAGCTGTTGCTTATACTTTTTATAATTCTGCAATGATCATCTATGATTAAGAGAAGTAAGAAAAATAAAGCATTTTAGATTTCTTCTAAATCCTTCTACTTGAATAAACACAAGAAATTGGAAAAGGCACAAAGAAACCTGCAGTGCTTTGCCAATTCACACTTCATTCTTCTCAGCCTACATTTAAAGAGTTTGCTCTGCAACTAAAGGAGCTGAACATTTACTTGTGTTTTAAATCCTGTAAGAATTCAGACACCATGAGACACAGCAAAGTACACTCCTGTGCAGAAGAAGTCAAGTCCAAATAAGTTTTTAAAGCTGCATTTCAAATCCTCCATTTGGATTGAGACAATATGATATTCCTGAGTTTCAGCTTCCCTCTCTCTGCTACTGGGACTAATCACGAGGTTATGCAAAATTCCTAAAGGAGGAAAGCTTGACAACCACTCAGGTTTTGTTGCAAATGAGATGTGGGGTTTCTCCATGGAAATTCTCTCAACACTCATCACAGAACTAAGCTGGGTTTTACTTATGCTTCAGAGAGAATCCCACAGTAGCTGAAAAATCATAAATTGAGAACTTGATTTAAAATTACGTGCAGCTTTTGTCAATGATGCCATTAACTGAAAAATACAACACTGCTTGGCAAAAAAAATAACATTACAAAAGCTATATGTGCCTGCCTAGAGTCTATAACACAAAGTAAATGTTATATTTCTTTGTTGCAAGAATCATGAGGGAATATAAAAACAGAGTGCTTTTAATTTCCCTTGGAGATACAGAAATTTGACTCAGTTCTGAAAAGCAAGACAGAGCAAGCAACTGAAAACCTAATTAAGAATAAAAGTAAAAAATTTCTACATTTTATTCTGAAAAATTCTATCAGTGCAAAATGGACAAAGATCTCTAAGAAGCCAAGAGAATTATGATAGCCAGCTGTGAAAAAGGAATACATAACAAAGAACATAAAAATGCAGTCATAAAGTGAACTACATCTCTCTGTTAACCTGTGTGACTGCTGCATTGGCATATCACACAAAAGCTGTGCTAACACTTTGATCAGAAATAATTTCTAACACTCACACCTACTCTAATATTAGCTACTAAAGGTTCAGAACCCCTCAAGAGTGCTCCAGAATTCCTACACTTGTAAAAATAGCTAATGCATTGAGGATGCTTCTGAAGACAAGCAAGCACTCATGTCAAGCCTAACAAATTCAGATAATTTAGGCAGCTGTCTCTAAGGTGGGCCTGATAAAAACCCATATCGACTCCAATTTCACTGAGCTAACAGCAGAGTTTTAATGGGTTACATCCTACCAAACGTGAATACAAACTTCCTTCAATTAAATGCAACATCACAAGTGCTTTCTAATTTTAGTTAATACACAGAACACTTAAGATGACTTGTAATTAGTTTGCCACACGCTGCATAAAGAGAATAACTTCACAACAAACTCTGAACCTTAAGACAATGAGTATTTTGGGACACTGAAACACTGCAGGTGAGTACATAAACTAATTATGGCTTCTCAGACTTTAGATTACTCCTCCTCTTGTTATGCCTGAGATCTCTGGCCATCCCATGGTCCCACAGATGTAACTAATTATCTCAAAAAGCAGAATCACACCTGGTACCATCTGATCCATTCCAAGGCATAGCAACTCAGATGCCTCCAAAATCAGATCCTGTGGGAAGAGCCCTGCACAAACCCAGTGCTGAGAAAGAATGGCCAGGATGCCCAGCCAGTGATGTTCACTGCTTTCCAAAAGTGAAAAAACACACACCCAGCAGGGTTTTGAACTCTGGATAACAGACCAGTGAGCATCTGGGGTTGCACATTTCAGCACCCTGAAAGTGGCTTTTCTCTCTGCTTAGCTGGTAGGAAAACACAAGGTCCATGTGAGGCTTCTTTCCCATTTTCAGAACTAGCGAAAAGTCATTAATTAACATTAAATTTATGTGAGGCTTCTTTCCCATTTTCAGAACTAGCGAAAAGTCATTAATTAACATTAAATTTATTGCATGTAAATTCAAAAAACCTAGGTTGAGAACCTTGCAAATAAGGCAATTCTCTGCATGTAAACTCAGAGAGTACAAATCTGTATCTCTGTTACTTTTAACTTGTGTTTAAAAATATGTTTCCAGTGTTCAAGGCTACCATTATCGTCCAAACCACAAAACAACAGGATGCTGCTTTCTGGATTTTGTAGGCAATTTTGGTGCCTTCCAATGCTGCAGTTTTCCGTGAGCTGAGTGGGTTTCTGCCTCAGCATTTGAGCTTGAACCAGAAGGTTGCTTTTGAAGCAAACCTCCCCATCATTCACTCTTAGTGTGCTTTGGTTTGCATAATAAAGTGAACTGGATTCCATTTAGGACTAAAATATAGAGATGCACAAAGAGCACTACTGGGCTGGTCTGAGTATAAATCATAAAATACAGTGCAGCTGTATTTTATCATCCAGCTATGAGCACCAGGAATGCTCTTCACAGCTCTCCTGTTCACTGGGCTGTTTGCTAATGAATTTTAATAATAAATAATAATAATTCTAGTTTCTGTTAATCAGAAGTTTCCAGCTAACCTGGATCCTGAGCAGACCTGAATGGCTACACCTACACTGGCCATTCAAGGCTGGACTGCACTGAAATACCTATAAACAAATTGATTAATATTTGTGAGCACTGGGAAACATCCCAGCTGTACTGGAGTCACCAGGAGCTGTCCTGGGCTAACTCCACATCACTTTCTGTGACAAAAATGTCTTCACCTTATTCTGTTGATAATCAGGACAGCAATGAAGAGCAGCAAGATCTGAACTGTGGAGGGTGTCTGGAAATGTGATTGACTTTACACATTAAAAAGCAATTTATGACACATATTCCTGTTTGTCTAGGTAGTGATTTCAACAGCAGGGAGAAAAATAAGATTAAAAAAAAAAAAGACAACTACAAAAACAATTTCTTCGTGCCACAGAGAGATGAAAATAACTACTTCTGTAGCCATCTGAAGCCTGTAGGTTTTCACGGCCAGGGGTCTGTGCTAGTGCCTTCATGTCTGGAAATACACTCCAAGCTACAGGAAATAAGCAGCACTTAGAGCTGTAATCTGTTATTTGGCCCCCCTCATGTATACAGTGGGAAAGGAAGATTAGAATTAGGACTTCTACTGGGCAGGAACAGATTTGGCCTCACCTCATATTAGTTTCTGGTCAGGAACAGCAACAGACCCCTTAGAGTCTGACAGAAAATAGAAACTTCTCCAAGTTTCATGTCTATCAGGGATCAATTAACATTAACAGAAGGAAGAATTTTCTCCTATACCCCTTAACTGTCTGAAACTTCAGTTGTATCCCAATTTTTTTTCCATTCCTCATTACATTCCAATATCACGTGTGGTCATGAGTTATCTCTGGAAACAAAAACCACCTAATAAAATTGGTTTGGCAACCACATGAAGAATCCTTCTGCTCTGTAATTAATTCTGTGTAACTTCCTTCACCAATATTTTATTCCTGTTTTATTGTGCTACAATACTACTATTATATTAATATCATACTGCATATATATGCCTATAATATATAAAAATAAATAATATATATGACATTATATATACACACACTATACAATACTACAAACTACATATTGTAATAAAAAGTTAAGAATTTCAGGCTTTATTTTTTGAAGGCATGAGTTAAAAAAAAAAAAAAAAAAAAAAAGAAAATCAGTTTTGTATCCAGGTACAACCCTTGGGCCGTACCTACACTTCTAGGAAGCCAGGATTCAACTCATTATCCTTGAATAGCTGTCAGAAAAGGCAAATTGATATTAGCTGTGGTTCTACTTTCCCAGCATTCACCACCCCAAAACCAACAGTTTTTAAATGGTGTTGCACTAATTCAGACAAATGCACATCTGAAAACTGATGTAAAGTAATTACATTTGCAGCCACAATAATCATATTAATATTTCAAGTGCATTTAAATAACTAGAACAGGAGGAATGAGAAATAGAACAATCTATTTTTTTCAAAATGTTATTTTCACAGGAAACTAAAGTGTCATTATCAATGAAAGTAGAAGAAATCACATTAACTGGGCCAGAGAAATCTCAATTTCGTTCTCGAAGAATATGAAAAAACACTAGGCTAAAGGGCATTTTCAACTTCTCTTCTGAAAGAGAAGTGTAAAAATGTAAGACACATGCTCCTAAATTGTAATTAATTTTGCATATTTGACCTGAGATTGCTCCCCAGAAAATGAATTTTGACAGAACTAGCTATGTAATTATTGCATTCTACACCACTGTTATGACTCTAACAAGAAATTACCTGGGGTTTTTTGCTTGCTTGGTTGTTTTAGGGCTTCGCTGGTTTTGAGTTTGTTTTTTTACTGTTGTTGTTTGGGGGTTTTCTAGTTTGTTGTATTTTAAACTCTTTTTCCTGCATGGACTTAAACATGATCATATGAAAGTTGAGATGGATTTTGTTACTGTTCATAATACATCTGTGACTCTCTATTTTTCCCCCCAGCAACATTAATAGATTAAAGACACTTTTCTGATTAAATCACAGTTTTCTAACATAGGTCAAGGACTCTGCCTGTCTCATAAGATATTTAGAACAACAAAAAAGTTTCCAAAATGCACTGGAAGGAACCTTGCAATGTTTCTTAGCACATGGCAAGTCAATTATTTCAATCCAAGTTTCTGACATTAAGGAATTTGCTCAGTTAGAACACATTCCAAAGTTTACTTTTTCCTTGCAGGCCGGATTAATTTACTGAAAAAGCACTTCTCAGAGTTAGCATTTTCAATGTCTAGCTAAAGCACAGGGTTTTCTCCTTGTTTAACTGCTAACTACTGGCTAGAAGAGATGACAGCTCTTGTCCATCATCACTGATCAAAGCTGTTTTCTTGGTCTCCTAGAAAACTTAAGGCACTTCTTAATTTTGCAGCAAGTTCACTTCTCTCTCAGGAAAGCTGAAAATGGAAAAATAATGCACACAATAGGCTCATCAGCTTTATCCAAATAAACCTAAAAGTTTGTAAGAACATCTGGACTTTTACCTTCTTACTGAGAAACTGGGTGAATGGAGAAGTAAAACATAAATTAAGGTGATCCTGGGATTCTGCCAACCATTTAGCAGGGATTTTTCTAGGAAGCCAGGACTTCTGCTTCTGGCCCAATGTCACCTGCTGTTTAGGGCCACCTCCCACCTCTCTCACAACTACTTCCTGCACACAATCCCAACTCTCTCTGTTTTACCTGGACACATCCAGGCAATTGTTTGTGATGGAGCAATTTCTGCAACAGTGCTGGCCCAGGTGCCTCATCAGTCACTCAGGGTTTTGCTGTTCATACAGATCAGAAAGGTCAGTTCAAGTCACAAGATCTGAGATACCTGACAAAAATTACAGCTACAGTGACAATTTGTTTGTTTCCCAATCAAACCTGGAAGTTGTTGAGTGCCCTGAAAAATATGTAAGGGTTGTTTCTCTTTTTCAGTGGAATGCTAACACATAGCACTGTCTAGCACCTTGTGGAATACCTAAATCATTTTAATTCTAATTTATTTGGACATAAAGACTTACTCTGCCCACAGGGCTCATTGGATGAGCAGCATAATCTGATGCCAGATTATAGTTAGTTGCTTCACATATCATGCTTACAGGTCGCTCCTTCTTTTCTTCAGATGACATTGCTGCAGCAGTCCTGAAAATAGAATATGTAATAGCACTGGAACATGCTGTGTGTGCAGACTGCTAATAAAAAGCACCCCTAGATGTAGCTTTGTACAGCCTGTGTCCTACTTTTCCAATTTGAAAGCAATTCACACTTCATTGCAGAGTTACCTGCACTGTGTTTTAAACTCCAACCTGTTATAGATGAATTTTAAGATGTTGCTTAAAACCAGAATTTCTCTCTTAGCACCAGCAGCAAGGTGTTGGTGGGAGGGAAAAAGACAGGTATGGGTGTGAGATGGAAATGGGAAGAAATGCTCTCCAAAGGCCCCCTCTGGCTTTGCCCCCCTTTCACACTGGTGAAATTTGGCCAGTTCTGGTGGTTTTCACTGGAGCCACCATGTAATGTGTTACAGCAAAGGTGGGGGGAGGGAAACCCAGAATCCCAACAAAATCCTGAGCTCCATGCAGACCTTCTGTATTGCTCTACAAAACTAATGCAAGGACAGCAAATCTGAGTTATTACCAATGATTCAGAGGGTGCCCCAAATGGCCAAGGAAATAATCAATGGAGGAGAAACTATCAGGTAAAACACTACAGTTTAACAGCTTGTGGTTGTCTCTAAGTGATTATAAAATTTATCCCTTTCTGGAAGTTTATTTGCTTGTTATATAGTATCTAGGCTGTTTACTTAAATTACGGAACAATTAAAGTGATAAGAGCAAATTCATGCAGTGCATAAATGTGATTCATTTCTACCATACAACTAATCTGAGCTATGTTTTCTATCTTAACAATCAGTATAAAATATTTATCATTGCTTTCAAGTGATTTAAACAAGTAAAACTGTCTACATGTTGATCTCACTTGGAAAAAATAAACATTGTCACTAGTAATCACTGAATCTTACTTCATTATTAATGGGCTTAAAAGCCTGTGTTTTATAGAGTGAAACAGAAGGCACTTACTGCTCATTCACAACAAAAATACAGTTGTCCTGTGAAGGCTGTCCTGTCACTGGATGTTTGCAGGTCACTTTTCGTTCATTATGACTTCGAAAGAGAGAGAAAGAAAACTTATTAGGCAATAAGTTTTGATTTTCCAGCTCAGTTATGTAAATCCAGTACATCAAATGTATCAGTTCAGTGAAAACAATTAAGAATATTTCATTATGGCATATAACAATGTAAGTGTACACAGTCACAAATGCATATATATATGTACACACACACAAAGAATAAGGATGAGAACTAGTATTGGAAGAATCTCCACTGGCACTGGGTTGGCAACCATTCTGAATTATAAAAACAATAAAAGTGGTTTTAGTTCATATATGAACATAGATAATTCACTTCAGCTATGACTTTATGTATTCATTAATAGGGTTTCAGCTGGTTAGAGACAAGTTGAACATGAGACATATCTAACTGCTCTGTAAAGATAAAACCCTACTGTTAAAGCAACTGTCTTCATCCTCAGGACGTGAAGACACCAGTTTCAAATGTCCAATATTACAGATAAATGCCCGGTGACTGGAAAAAGAGTGAGGGGTTGTAATCACAGTTCTACTTTTGCAGACCTGACTTTTTAATTCAGGTTGCTGCTCAGAAGTGTCCTCCAGATGCTGGGAGGCTGAGCTTCATCTCCAGCAGCACAAAAATGCTCCCCTTGCATTATCTCATTCCCCTGAACTGGAGATCCTGATTGAGCACAGCAGCTCCTGCAGCTTGAAGAAATTGCCCAAATTCAACAACTACCAGCTGCTGCCACACAGGAAAGAAATGCCTGGGCTTGAGTCCTCCAGCCTGTGAAGGGAAGAAGGGAACGGCAGGGCTGGGTCTGGGCTCCTCAGAGCAAGAAGGACAAGGAACTGCTGGGGAAAGTTCAGCACGGGGCTGTGGGGATGATGAGGGGACTGCAGCATCTCTCCTGGGAGGAAAGGCTGGCAAAGCTGGGCCTGTTTAGCCTGGAGAAAAGATGATTGAGAGGGATCTTATCAGTGCATCCAGATGTCTGAAGGGTGAGTGACAAGAGCCCAGTGCCAGAGTAGGGGGCACAAACTGAAACACAGCCAGCTCCACCTGAACGTGAGCCAAAAGCACTGAGCACTGGAACAGGCTGCCCAGAGAGGCTGGGGAATCTCCTCTGGGGAGATTCAAACCTGCCTGGCCACCACCTGTGTCTCCTGCTCTGGGTGAGCCTGCCTGAGCAGAAGGGTTGGACTAGAAGATCTCCAGAGTAACTTCATCCTTAAGACCTACTTCTTTTCTGCCTATTCATTTAGCCATCTGAATTTTCAAGCACTTTGAAGCACAGCTCATCTCATGAATGTCACGCTTTCCATCCTTCCTGCTTCATAAAAACAACCTGAATTAACAAGACTATCTTAATATTCTCCACTTTTAAACTAAAATTCTTTGGATCATAACAATTTGCAATTATACAGCATTATTGATTAAAAGTTGCCTCCGAACAAAAGCATATAAAAAAATCTACATTATTTTCATGGTGAATGAATGGAAAAGCCTTCACAGAGTGCAAGATTAGAAAGACAGCCCAATTCTTTGCACTTCCTCTACTGGGATTTTAGAAACCTACTAATGCCTAAATGGAGAGACCATGTTACAGCGCTTAATGATGAGCTGGCAATTGCCAGTGCTTTATCTTTGTTCTGAGTTCAGCAGATTTCTAAGTTTAGCCCCTGAAGGAGCTGTTGTTGCAGAAATGGATCAATTACAACGAGGAGACAGGAAAGAGGACAGTCTGTGCCATTCCCAAATGCCCTGGTCATACAATGCCTCTCAAGGAAATCAGCCCAGATTAATGAGATTTCAGGTTCAAAACATCCCTGAGGAAGTATCCAGGTTTCTTTGGTTGGTTTTTTTTTTCTTTTGTGAGTCCTATTTTCTTCCTTTCCAAAACATTTTTTCCCCCTCTGACATGTCAAACACTCTCACACCAAACTGAAAAAAAACCCAAACCAACAAACGATGGAGATGAGCTGTCCAAAACACTTTGCCAAAACGTTGCCTTCTTGTTTGCATTAAACCTTGACAGGTGACTGTCAGCTGCATCCATAAATGTGGAAATAAGTGGATCAGGACTTCTGCTCAGGGACCAGAAATGCTCAGGTCCACCCAAGAGGAGGCACATCCCATGTTTTGTGTGAGTGCACATCACTGATGATACAGAAGAGGCAACACCCAAGGACTGCAGAGGGGAAACCACACAAAACCAGGGGGGAAAGGAGGGAGAGGGCAGAAAATCAGAGAGGAGAGGAGAGCAGAGGAAGCAATACTCAACAACATTTTGCTTCAGGTTTGAGTCACATATCAAGTCAGCATCCAAAAGCACCAAAAAAATCCTTGAACAAAACACAGTTTTCCCCACTAGTCACACAGATGTTGAGATGTATGGGAGGTAGCTGAGATTACATAGAAAAGGCAGAAAACATATCACGGACATGAGCCATGCTCCTGAGGATTGTACAGCACTTTCTTCTAGACCTGAATAGTCACTTCCTTCTAAAAGAGTAAAGCAAAGGGAAAACAGGCTTTTCCCCCCTTCCAGACAAAGGGAAAACAGGCTTTTTCCCTCTTCAGCTTAAACACAAGTGAAATCTCATGGGTGAACACTGGAAATTCAGCTTGTGCAACTAAGAGTGATGACTGTAAATATGTCTAACTGCATGAACAGATTTTAAATACTTCCATTTGAAAACTTTTTCATTACTCATCTAATTACCGCATTTTTGGCAGTATTTTACCTGGAATTTTGACAAGGCTCCTCAAAATCCTTGTGCAAGGTGTAGTGAAGCTTGATAATTATTGTCATAACCCTCCCACATAACAGAAGGTTAAGGCATTTGTTTCAAACTCTATCTTGCACAGCACAGAGAGTTTAATTCAAACCAAGCTACAGCTTGATATTCACAATCTTCAGCATCCAATTTAGACACTTGTTCAGTTATCCATAAATTCCTAGCTACACAGAGAATTTCATTTATTGTACTACAATAATCTATATATCATCAATAAATCTCAGGGAAAATAAAGCAAAAACCTAATTTATTTATTGAGAACTCTAATTTCAACTTTATACCAAGTCCAATGTGTAATTCAGAGTTTCAGCCTTGCATATTTATGTGTATGTACTTTATTATGTGGAAAGAGAGTGATCCACTTTGACACAGCCAGTGTGTTACTTTTCCCTTATGCAGAGGTGCATCCTCTTCCTTCTCCTTCCAGTTCTTCCCATGTTTTGAGAACACAGGACAACTACACACCAAAGTCTTTTGCACATTTTCTTAAATGACCCGTACTATTTTAGGATCTGTATTAATGGCATGCTAAAGACTAGAGACAAAGACAGGAAAAAATTCCCTGTGTATTTCATTACTATTCATGAACATATTCTCCAGACTTGGGATGTGGCACAAACTATTACTCATTAATATTTGCTACTGGAATGTGCTGGGCTCCAGAAATCCACACTAAGATGACATGAGAGAAGCAATTCAATGCAAATAAAGCATAATTCTTGCATGTATCAAGATAATATTCTGTGCTTGATTCCAGCAATGGTTTTATACCTGCCATGAAAGAATCAAAACCAAACTAAAGCAAACCAACCATAAATGTGAAAACTAGCAACCCTAACCACACCAAAATAGCCTCACCTGGGTAGAAATTCCATTTTTAGCTATCTCAGTGCAAGACAACTGGTACCAACCTAACAGCACCAATTTGACCCCTTTTCTCCAGAATTTTCAAACTTTGCAATCCTTTCCTCTGAAAGCTGCAAGCTTTGGCATCATTTGTAAGATAGCTTAGTTCTGGCACATGGACAAACCCCCAGAGCAAAAGGATTTGTCCTGTTCAGGTTAGAAATGACAGCAACCTTGAATTTGAGTCACATTATTTGCCTCCTTATCTACTCTCTCTCTCCTTTCCATCCTTTGAGACTCTTAATGTCTTTAGAAGACAGGATTATTTTACTTATTTTCTAGACATGGTGAAAAAAAAAACTTTGTTGTGCAGTTTTAATTACTCACTAAATGTACAGTCAACAGCAATCTTTCTGTTAGTTTAATGTGATCCAGGGACTACTAAAAAAAAAAAAAAGCCCTCAAATATATCATTCAGAGATATTATTCTATTTGTAAGCAGCAACTAAGCATATCATTCCAGGTGCAGAGCTTGCCAACACAAGTCCTTCAGAAGCAGTTTCTTTGTTTTCTACCTTGTGTTTTCAGGACTGCTGACCCAAAATGCTGTGCACCAATGTTTTGTTCTAACACATGATACAAAAGTCAGCCAAATCAAAACTCTGATCAGTTTTGCCATTTTGAAGTCACTATCATCTTTGTCAGTATACTGCAAAGGAAATTAACTCAGATAACTGCAGCTGGAATGGAAAAGGAGATATGTAATCCAGTAGTACAGTTAAAATGAAGGGTTAGACCATTTTTCCTCTGGAACAAAACAGTTCACTCCAAAGTGGCAACAAAGATCAAAGGAAACAGTTGGTTTGGGGTCTCTCCATTGAATGATTTGGTTGAGCTCCCTGTCCTCTTAAAAAAAAAATAAAAAGAGCTGGGCCAGAACTCCCAAAGACATCTGGTTTTCTCCCACTCAAATTAAAGCTGGATGCCACTTCAAAGCTTCTCTCATGCCCTTTCTTTGCAGCCTTTATTTATGTGTTCCTCAGTGCTAAGGACTTCTCATTTGCTTATTGTCAATGTGGCCATCAAAGCAAAGGCTGAATACAAATAAATCACAAACCAGGACACAGCTTTTAAGAGGCCTCCACATCCTTAATTTAGAAACACTGTTCCTTTTGACAAATGAGCCCTGAAGAACACATTTCAGAAGAATGCTGCACCAAATACCTGCTTCCTAACATTTATTCCTAACATTTATTCTATGTCTTGAGATTCACAGGCTGGCAATCTAATCTCTATTACGGATACATACAATCCCTATATAGCACAAACATGCTGAGACATATTTCTTATGAGAAGCAGTTTTATGCATTTTTCATGACAAAATACTTGAAAAGACGACAATTAAGGTAAGAAGACCAAGATTACCAGAGCAATAAAGTCATTCTCTCTGCATTCATGCTGAACTTCTGCACTGATATTTAAAGGTAAGGTTCAACTGGAAACCAACATAAGACAAGTCTAGGGCAGATTTGTTTGGCTTCTGTGAATGAAAACCTTCATTCCTCACCTGGGCTGGTGGGGTTGAATCAAATCAGCCATTTCTACGTTGTGTGCTTGCTTTGTAGCATAAGAATGTCTCATTTCTAACAGCAATAAATGCAGTTATAGTTACCTAACCAAGAGGTGTCTGAACTTGGAAAAAAATTAAGTAAATGCAGTCCCTTCACAAGAGCAAGCAAGGACGTGGTCTGTGGCTATGCTGCCACTTCTATTTTACTACATCTGTAATGCCACATTTTACAGCAAAGAGCAAATGCAAGCACTTTTTTACCAGTGCTATCATACCCTAGAATTACACGAGTCTTTTTTCAATTAAGGTTTTTCAACAACAAGTTTGGAAAGGGGGCTGCATGGCTCCACAGAGAAACATCTGAGTGTGGTAACTAAACATCAGGGAGCCCAGGAGAAGTGGGAGTGAAGAGACAGCCAGTCCCAAAGTGCTGACAGACCTGTAACACGCCCCATACGCTGCTGAGAACAAAGTGTTGGTGACCCTTTGTGTGGGCACACGCTTTTGGGAATGTGCAGACAAAATTCTCCTGTTTTCTTGGCAGACAATGTAACACCTAAACTGTAGTTCCTGCTGCCACCATTTTTCTGGGCTGCTCTGAGTTTATTTTTTCAGGCAACCTGCCAGTTCTGCAGACTTTCCTTTTAAGTCCTCCTCAGCTACAGTTATAGCAGCTTTGGTATCTTTGCTGTTGCTGTAGCGGAAAGCATCTGGACATTTCTATACAGCTGACTGTAGTCCAGCTTTTAATTTTATTTTCCAAAAGATTAAGCACTGCTGCCCCAAAATTATAAGCCTTCCTCTCAATGGGACCATTCTAAACCCACACTCATATTCTAGTGAAAATATCCATATGAAAACAGCCTTTTCTCACCTGAGCAGATATGATTATCATGCTCTCATGACATATTTCCAACATAAAACTAAGTTTATGTAAGCAAGAGCAAACACTTTAAAAAACCCAACTATTTCAGAATACTAGGATGAAATACTTGCTAAAACAGCATGCACTCTATTACAGATTGAGAAGGTTTTAATAAAAAACTCCTCTTGCTAATCAAATGCTCCGCTGTCAGGAAAAGTTACTGTTTTGAGAGTTCCCAGAACTTTGTGGAAGGTGTCTTTCATTCTGTAGGTAACATATCTGGGAATCTGTAAATACTGAGGCTCAGTAAGGGCCACAAGCCATTGTGGTAATTAGTGAGATACACCTGCCATATGTCATCAATTTATGCAACATTTCATTATATTTTAAGCCCTAGGCACAGGGTCTGACACAGTACCCTGATATCAGCACTGAAGAAGAAAATGTTCAATTCTGTAAGCATTACTCTGTAGTAAAAATAACTAAGACTCTGTTTGCTATCTGAGGTAGAGTTTAGGAGAACATTGAAGTGGGTTTTAGAAGGCAGACCTGTCTGCAAGCCTCAGACTTGGAATCCCATGATCCTTCAATGGTTAACTCCCTGGGGGATTCCAAGAACTAGAGTAACGATTCTGAAGTGAAATCCCATAATTTTCTGAAGAGAACCAGGGTTTGGAGCAGCATGGTCCAGCAGGTGGTTTGAGGAGCAGAAACACCACTGGATTCTCCAGTCTGGCTGCTGCTGCCTCTTCCTGCTGATGACAGGACACTCATCATCATCATCACCATCATCTCACCCTCTTCTCAGCCCCAGTGAGGCCATACCTGGAGTGCTGTGTCCAGTTGTGGGCTCCTCAGGACAACAGAGATGTGGAGCTCCTGGAGGGGAGGGCCTTGGGGATGGTGGGGAGACTGCAGCATCTCTCAGGAGCAAAGGCTGAGGGAGCTGGGGCTGCTCAGCCCTGAGAAGAGACCTCATCCCTGTCTGTCCCTGCCTTCAGGGAGGGCTCAGAGCAGGGACTGTGAGGCCCAGCAATGGTGGCACAACAGGAATGGGCAGGAACTGATGTCCAGGTTCCACTTAACATGTGGAAGAACTTCCACTCTGTGGGCTGCGCCCACCAAGACTGCCCAGGGAGGTCATCTGCCTCTCTGGAGATGTTCCAGAACCATCTGCACACACTGCTGTGCCCTGTGCTCTGGGGTGACCCTGCCTGGGCAGGGAGGTGGCTCCAGATGCCCACTGTGGTGCCTTCCAGCCTGGCACTCTGTGGAGACTGACAGCAGATGGCTGAGCAGCTGATGTTTTCCAAAATCTTGCTTCCCTGGTGCAGCAGGGACACTACAGCCTCTCCTGAAGAGGTAGAGAGGGTAGAACAAGTAAAAGCTAACTTGTAGAGAGGGCAACAAAAAGCCACGTTCAATTAAAAAAAAACCCAGAAAAACAACCAACCCAAAAAAAAAAAAAAAAAACCAACCCCAAAATAAACAAACAAACATGCCCCCAAAACAAAGAATGCAAACAAAAAAACCCTGTTCCAATACAAAGAAAAAGCTGTCTTTGCTGCTGAAGTTTCACCACTCAGATTAGCACACTAATAAATTGGGACATTTCATTAATAGGGGTTAATGAGAAACCACTAATTGGCGTTTTATTACATATAAAATATTAGAGATTTTCAGAACAAGCAATGAACCTGACTTGAATTTACAAGGGATAAACAAATCACAGATTACATGAGCACAACTGTACAACACTACCAGAAGAAATTCATCACACCAAGTAAGTTAGAGATAATTGAGCTCTCTTAGTCACCCCCTCTAAAACTACAAGCATCAAATTCAGTAAAAACTTTCAGCAAATGCTTTCATAGCTACATAGCAACTTTTACTCTTTTCTAAGCTCACTAGACAGAAAATGATCTTCACCACATTCCACTAAGTTCAGTGATGCAAGCCCTGGCCTATTTCATTTATTAAAAGCCTAAGTGAGATGTGCTCTTGACCAAGTATTAGAAATAGAAGTAGGATTTCAAAAAGCACTTCTGATTTATGCTTTTATTCACTGTATGAAAATTAGAGATATTATACAAGAGAAGGCAACTTTAATAGCAATTCCTCTTAGCAATTTTAACCTGTTTTTCAATAATTGTATTTTGAAAAAAAAGCTAAAAATACTTCTAAGAAAAGTGAATGCAGACAATTTAAGCAGTGTAATACCTATTGATATGGAAACAGTTGTGCATTTGTTCAACAAACTCTTCCTATGGACCTGCAAAAAAGTAAAGTTCCCGAATTTACTGAGTTACAAATCCAACAGATTTGTAACTCAATAAAATAGAAAAAATAAAATTAGGAAAAAATAGAAAATAAAAAATGAAATTAATAAAAATAGAAACAATGCATAATTTCAGTGAATTTCTACCTGAAATTCAACAACAGAATTTCATCAGACATTTGGTAAAAACACAGTGTTGCTTTGCAAATCTCTCTAAGCACATTGGGATCAAAACCCTAATATTCATTAACAGAAGTAGTTCAATACCTTATTTATCTTAAATTTTCTACCTTTGGTGACATTTCTAACTGGTAGGATTTATCATCACTCAAACTTGTTTGCTTTCTTGATTTGTTTTTTGTTTTTTTTTTAGTATGAATGGTGGTGAATGGTGGGTTGCTTTGGTTTTTTTGCACTTGGTGTTTTCTTAAGATTGTGTAAATCACACTAATTTTTTAATCATCTAAGCCAAGGTTATATAGAAGTTTAGCAACATTGCACTGCCTCCAGACAGCTACACAACTTCCATTTCTTGACCACTTCAGATACCTGAGAATTGGCATTGTCACCACACAATCACACCTCTGGTAAACAGCCATTTTTATTCAATAAAACCACATTTCTATTAGTAACTCAGCAGAAGTTCTAAAAGAAAACCATGTTTATCAAGCACTGATATCAGAATACACCAGGTTGTAACAAGACCCTTCCTAAGTCTGCTGAGAGAGAAAAACAGTCTGGCAAACTTCTGCCAAGTCACTGTCATCTGGGAAATGATTAGAAATCTTTCTTTTAGCAATCTGAGAGAAGAAAACAGCTGAGATGTTGGTGCACCCAGTTGTCTATCAGTTGTGACTGTGGTACCTATTCAGACACATCCTGTATTTCAAGTTGTCCCTCCCAATAGATCCCATTGTGCAAGAAATAAGCACCAAGACTGAAATTTATAAAAATAATTATTTTATAAATAAACAGTCATCGCTAAGGCTTTAATCACTGGCCTTCTTAAAGCCATTGTGAGGATTTAATTGAATAATCTTGGTGGTCCACTGATAGAGCATATGCAAATATGTGCAGCAGGCCCCAGAGGATAATTAATTGAAGCTTACACCATGTGTGGGCCTGCATTCATCTCAGACAAAAGAGTACAAACCCCATTAAAAATATTCATTGCCTGTGACGTGAAGTTCAAGCCCAGAGACACTGGGGGCACACAGTGCGGCACTGAGCTGGAACGCTGAACGTGTCACTCGTCATCCCCAAGGTCCCAGCTGAGCCTCGCTGAGCTCTCCTTCCTTTCAGTTCATTTGAGTGCAGCTTCAGGAGCTGATCATCTCAGAAAAACAACAGTATTATTGCTTTAGAACAGCAGCAAGTTGTTCTACACGTCTCCAAAAGACTAAAAACGTCAGCAGCAAATAAAATTGGTTTGGGATTTGTTTGACATCACAAGTAGATCAGAAATTATCTCAGGATTTCCTCAGAACCCTTACAACCTTTAAAGCAGACCTTACACTGTTTTCTTGGAACATCCACACCTAATGCTCATTTGCTCCTAAACCAGACTAACAATCCTGGTGCCCATAGAACGTATTTTAATTTACAGGTGTGGACACCAATCAGGCTTGTGGGGGAGCTTTGAGAACTAATCTAACTGCAGTGGGCCCACACATCCCCTCTTTTATTTAAGTCATCATTGCCTATTACTCACCTTGTTAACTTCAAGTATTTATAAAAAGTAGGCAGGCATTGACTGCTTTTGAGGAAAAAAATATACTGCTTTTCAGGAAAAGCATCCTTACATTATCCACAGAAAAACACCAGAGAGTATCATACTTTGATGTGGCACTCTCACAACTTAGAACATCAACACAAGTCCTTATCAGGCAGAGAATGTCAGCCCAGATGGACCCACCCATGTACTAAGTATCCATAATAAAAGTTATTTTGAGAAAATGAATTGACTTTTAGAACCAGTCTACCTAACAAATAGCAAAAAAACACAAGTCAATCTAAATACACTAAAAGATTAAATCCTATTTCCTTAAGTAATATTTTCATTCTTAACCCATCTCGATGCCAAGTTTCTTATAAAATAAATGAAAACCACAATTTCGACAGATGTTTGAAGAGGCAGCAACACCAATACACACTATCAGGTAAGGAAGCATAGCAGATGAAGAGTAACCCTTCCTCTCTAATTAAAGTAATTTGGCCTTTTAAAATTAAGGACAAAAATCTGTATAATGGGTAAACACAAATTAATTATTTCAAGTGCTATAATAAATACACTAGAAAAAAAAAACCAAACAGATTTGTTTTTTAGAATGGCTTCATGTCAGGTGTTTTAAAAGGTGACTTGGCCAAAGTAAGTACCACAAGAAAAACAGCATTTAGGTAGCAGGATATATCATCATTCAATTTACAGATGAGATTTCAGAACCCCATCTGATCAAGAGTTTACGTCTGCCACCCACTGCTTATATGCAGACTGTCAATCACTTTGATGCCTGCTGGTCTCATATAATCAAACTTGGCTCTAGAAGTCCAGAAATTTCCATTTGACAAAAAGTATTTCTTGGCTGCCTCCCCTTGTATTTTCACATCTTCGATTTCAACACCTACACAGATTGATCTGCATTATCCTTTTACCTCATAAATGCAGAGGAACAACTACACTTTATTTACAAAGTGAACTGTCAGCACATTTGACAGCTCTGCAGGAAAATATCCAGCAAAAAACCATTATAATTCAGCAGTCCCCTAGTTTTACATCCTGACTCTCACAACTGTATCCTTGCCTCACAATACAACAGAAATAACAATTAATATTTATTAAAGACTTTTGCTGACCCAGCAACACATTGTGCTTCAGCAAATGGCACACCAGGTTGTTCCTTACAAGGTTGAACTGCAGCAGCAGAGAAAACGACAGGACAAGACCTCTTGAACAGACATGATGCCTCCAATGACCTTCTATTAAATTCATACCTCAGTGACAGACAGAGTCTGGGAGCTGGTTTTCTTTCTCAGGTGGTTTTTTCAAGCTTAGGGTACAGCAAAGTGACACCAAACTGGCTTTTTTCACAACAGCTGACTATTGTGTAAGAACATCCTTACCCTCAAGCACACAAAAGTGACTTTTTAAATGTGTTTTAAATATTTTTAATGTGAGAGCAGTTCATCTGTATGACATTTCTAAGAGTGAAGCTATATGACAATGAAAAATATCCTGGTGAAGAATCAGTTCATTCAGAAACTCCTTATGGGAAGTGAAAATCAGTTTATTTCATTTGTGTCAGAGCAAGAGGTCAGGGACAGAAGAACATTGGGATCACACTCAATGTCAGTCATTTCATGGGATTTTAAAATGGGAAAGAAAACCCCATAGAAAACACCCTCTGTATTGGGTGGGAACATTAGTTTTTATAGACTTCTTTAGGAACTTGTGTAAGTTTTTCTTATATTGAATCTGGCTTTGGAAACACTTTTAAAGGACTAGTAAAATTGTATCCAAAGAAGTCAAATTAACTGCTTTTTACCATATGGAGTATTACTCAGTTCTCCTCTTACCAGCAGAAAACATGAACATAAGGAAGAGATTTGCAAGGCAGGGAATATTCCTATGAAACCCAGAAGTGAAAACTCCTTCCCCCACCTTTTTTCTTTCTGGATTACACATTGTATCAGTAAAGCAGATTTTAGGCTGCATTTCAAGACTATAAAACAAGGGATTTGTAAAGAAATATGTTTTTACAGCATCTCTCACCTTATATCCTCTTTGCAGAATCAGCAACTTTAGAGATGTTCCAGATCTACAAAGTAACTATGCTATGCAGAATTTTTACAGCTCTCCAGCTACTCAGTACAGTTCTACTTGTTATGTACCTTCTGACATGCAGTTGTTTCTGCATGGTTTTCTTCTGGCATGCCATATCTTGCATATTTTTATGGGGATCCAGCCTCCAAATTTGGGTACTCCTCTTCCTAACTCAAAGCGTGGCAAGTTTGGAGATGTGCTTATTGCCAGCAGGTTTGGAGTAGCACAATACTTTAGAACTGGCACAAAGAGGAAAAAAATCCAACACACCTGGTCATTCCTGGCTGAAAATACCAGTAGTTACTTGTTTCTTTACTTTAAATCCAGATTTCTGTGCCCATTGGAGCTCCAGGCACCACAGACCTCATGGAGCAGCAGTCACAGACCATGTTTAACTCTTTATGAGCCTGGTTTTGTGCATCCTGCTCTGATGAATGTGGCAATGAAATCTCTGGAACAGGCTACTGGCTAGAGTTGTATGGACAACAATGTTACTCTTCAATGGTGGACATCACAGTAAGAATCCCTTTAAGACAGAGCCTTTGAAGGTATTTTTGAATATTATTCTCCTCAGATGCAATTTGGATCTCATAAAGCAATGAATTTTAACAGCATAAACTGGGAGAGGGGGGAAAAAAAAAAATCAGTTCACCAGCAATTTCTCATTCCACATGAAGAATGGGGACTTAAGTAAGTTTTGCATGTTGAAAACAAACTGTCACTTGGAGAACTCTTCCATGGAGTAGGAATTTAGAGAGTTTGGCCTTTCTGCTGCCTTGGGCTGGGAGGTTTCCCATGCCTGCTGTTTGTAGGGTTGCTAACACCCAGCACACTCCTGATCCATGCCTGCCTCAGGCAGGGCTCTGAGGATGCTCTGCCAATGATGAGTCAGCAAAAAAACATCTGCCATGGTCTCCTCCCTCCTCATGCCCTTCTCCTGGAGATAATTAAGGCAGAACCACCCAAACCAAACAATCCAGCCTACTCTATATGTTTTAAAGGAACAGAAAATGCACAAGCCAGAATACACATTGGTCAAACAACTTGAGAAAAAATTTATTTTCACTTTTGTTTGGAGAGTTCCAACCCTGGAATGACTGGCATTGCCTCATAAATTTTTAATGATTTAATGCCAAGCTAAAAGCTTGATTTCATAATATTTTATGTTATAAAGGCAAACATGGTCTTTAAGTGTTTTCAGTGTTTTGCAAAAAAAGAACATTCTGGAAAGTGAAAACAGATCAATGTATGACGAAAATAAAAAAATGTTAAGTTCAAGCAATGAATTCATCAGCTTCCCCAAAATCAAGTATGAACAAGCCAACAGTGCCTTGCCATGAATGTTGTTCATATTTTTCCTCATTAGGCAGAAGGTATTTTGAGGTAAAGACTTTGTTCCATGATCATGGCTCTAAACCACTTCACTGCTCAGGTGAAATCAGAAATTTATCCCTTCCCTCTCCGCCTCCCAAAATAAACACCACACTTTTAAGCTTTTGAAAATTTTTTGCTGCATGACAGCTTTCACTTGTTTACTGCAAAAAATTTGTTTCTATGGCGAGGTAAGTGAATCTGCAGATGACTCTGAATGTTCACACCTGGTGTTCCAGTAGGGATCATATTATTTAGATGAAACAGGAGTTTCAATACCAGAAGAACCACGTGTAACCCCCTTTCACCAGTAAAACAGCAGACTGATACACCTGGCTCAATTTAGAGGCAAAGCCAGAAGTTTCTTTCAGTCTTGCAGTTCAGTGACACACAGCTTTAAATACATCAATATATTCCTCTGCTAGCTTATGTTAGGTAACCACATATTTAAATCAAGATATGCTTTAAGGTTTTAAAAAAATTGCTCATATTTAAACTGTATCCTTTTCTCCTTTAAAAAAACCAAAAAACAACAACCCAAATCCTGCAAGAAGATGGGAAACTTATGAGCTAGAATGTGACTCCTATGGGTTGGAAAAATGAACTGGAAAATTCCAGCTATCACCATACCATTGAATGGAACTATGGCTCCATTCAGTTAACCAACAAACCCAGAAAGTTTCATACTAGCAGCCATGATCAAGCTAACATATGCAGTAAGCATTTCTAGACCTATACTTAAGAAAGGCCCCTCATTCCATTCCCTTTTCCTTTCTGGAAACAATTTAGGCACATTATTATGAGCTTAACTGATTAACTTAAATGCATAGCTACATGGGGTTTTTTTGCTGAAGAAAAGCAGCAAATTAGAAGTTTATGTACAATCCTAAATTCCTGTCAACAGAACAGCACAACAGCAATTTATGCCATTCAATCTATACAATTCCAAACCTAAAATGCTACCAGCACTTCATTTTTGTGCATAGCCTCTGTATTTATTTCCACCTAATAGTACATTCAGTATACCAAAAAGCACAGCACACTTGAAACATCTTTTAGGACATTTTGATATAACTGTCTATAAAAAACTATTGTGGCTAAGCCCAAATCATACTAAAAAAACCCAACAAAACAAACCAGTGATAAAACTTGCATTAAAATTTAAGTTATCAAGCTAAAGAGAAATATAAAAAAGGCGCCAAGTTGGTAAGATAAGCATCTCACTAAAATGAAACATTAAAATTTATCTAAATTCAACATTAGAATTTATTTGGGAACTAAAATGACACAGAAAATAGTTTTTCTATTCATGACAACAGAATTTAAAAAGCTTTTCCCAGGGCTCATTGTTTTTAGTTCTGGGTTGGGAGCCAAACCACCTACATGAAGAGTCAGAGCTACAAAGGAACTTCAATGCTAACAGTCATCTTCCAAATCACGTAAATCATAAATATTACATCAATTCTGCATCTGCAATACATCACCACCACACCACTGTACCACAAGAATTGCCAGTTGCTGCATTAATGAAATTACCCTAAGCACAGGTTTCTGGAAGCTGATGTATTACATCCACCCACAGCTCTGATTCAGACCATCCAAATTCTGTCTGGAATTATCTCCTGATGAAAATCAATACCTAACTTTTACTGAGATGAGTTGCAGTATTCCCCAGAATCTTCAAACAGATGAATAAGACTTTTTTTTTTGCATGTATTCATCCATCAAGACTTGTCATCTTTAAAGGAACACCAAAAGAAATCAAAACCAAAGTGACACAGCAAAACCCTGGGCTTCCCTTGCTAAATGCCTCTCTGGAGATAAATGTGCAGTAATTTTCTAGCTATAAAATATAAAACCTTCTCAAAATTGGAATCTGACAAGATTTCCAAGTGTCACAGGACTGCAGCACTTCTACAATTAGACATTTAACTGCCAGGGAAGAGAAAAGAAGACACACATTTTATATTTCTTCTGTCAAGAGAAAACAGTTACCATGAAGTGGAAACTGAAGTGGTTTTTAGTTATTTAAATCCCAAGCTGCAACCAGATACTGCTTTGTGGCTTGGCTGGTGTTTTTTTCCGAAGTATTTTTTTATGCTGACAGATTTTGCAGCTCATTATATGACATGAAACAAACACCCAGCTTTGCAGGTGATACACACACAGATATATACACCGACTGGAAATGTACCTGGTTTTCTGTTTTGTGCCTTCCGCAAGCCCCAAAATCACATTTGAAACCCAGCATCCAGTAACACTGCCATATGAGCTGCGTGTTAAATCAGGTACCTTACAAGTGTCTATTTGGAAAGTACTTCCCATCCAGCACTGCAAGCTAATTAAAAAAGCTCAAATTCTGGTTACACTCAATCTCTATGACATGATTTAGCAGAGAAGCATGTCTAAATAAAAATCTTGGAAGCAAGACACAGTTACAGTAAGTAATAAACACAACCTCTACTCACAATTAGGCTTCTACTTAAAAATCTTAACTTGAACTCTACAAAGTTGTGTTCTGCTTTGCATATATATTGCGAGTTATTGAATGTTGGATTTTAAAAAAAATCTTTTAAAAAACATTTTTCCAAAGTGGGAGAAAATGCTTTATGTCTTAGGAAAAACAATCATTAAAATGTATAAGAATTACTCACCGGTCTCCAGAGACACGAATTCTTTAGCACAAGCTTGACACACAAAAGGAAAACAACAAGTAGGATGTGAGGGACGACCCTTTTCTCTTGGAAGCTGTTTCCCAGTGAGTGCTGCACAGCCCCGACCCAGAGGAAAAGCAACTCAGCTGTCAGGATTGCCAGACTCTGGGAAAGCTGATCCCAGAGTGATGTCACTTATTCCCGAAATGTTACTGCAGCTCCAAACTATTGACTCTCTCCTACCAATAAAATCTCTTCCTCCAGATGATGGAAAACAAAACGTTTAACTACAGGACTGAGTTTCAACAGGAGATAATGGTACAGATTTTAACTGCATATCTTGAGCTCAGACAAACTATTACAGTCAGAAAAAAGTGAGAAAAAAACCCAAAACACAAAAGAAGCTCCAGATGTTATCTAGATATACTCTTCTAATTATCTCTAACCTGACAAGGGTTTTCTTTCTGGCAGCAGTAGTCAGAAAACACTCCATGAGACAAAGGGGAAGAGCAAAGACTGGCACCACAGCACTGGGCATCTGTCTACAAAGCTCCAGCTAATTCGCTGAGAAGTTCTTGGGCTGGCAGAGTGGTCCTCGGCCAGGTCACCTTTCTCCCTTTTTTGACTTCTTTCCGCCTCAAGGTGTGCCCCACAAAGGAAGCTCAAGCCTCAGGATTTTGGCCAACTCCATTGGGAAACATTTTTTTGGATGGAAAGAAAAAAAAATAATAACGAGCAAAAACCCATAATGCTTGTGCACTAAACCCAGGAAGGTTTAATACTGAAATAGATGTATCCAAACTACTAATGCAGCATGTGAAGCTATAAATGCTGTGAAGAACACCACAGAAGGAAAGAAATTATCACAACAGGCACTGCAGGAAATTTCTGTACCGGTCAGAAAAACCAGGGACTAATACTCTACTTTGAAAACATAAAGCAAGAAGGAAATGAAGAACATGAATAAATAATTTGGTGCATAGAATTCACTTCTGCAATAGTAAAAATCAGAGTTGCAGCTGAAGGGATGTCTGGGGTCTTCTACAAAATCCCAAATTTTAGACTAGAGCACAGAGATTTCATATTAAAACCCTGAACAAAGATTATCTTCAAATTAGTGTCACACACATCTTTAAATATGACAGCCCACAGATTTCCAACAGTCCCGAGCCAACACCATCCTAAATTAGAGCTGGTTAGCAACCACCAGGGCACTGTGTGGGCAAGCACCACCCTCAGTCAACTGCACGGAGGGCAGTGCCAGCCTTTCTGCACAGAGAAGGCCTGGATTTTTGCACATTTATTACTGAAAATATGTGAGCCATAAAGAGACAAGTCTTGCAGAATAAAAAAAAAATGCCAATTCACAAGATAAATTGCTGCTTTTTAAAAAATGATCCCACACGTGCAAGATGAGAAATTCTAAGGAATGCATAAAGTAACGAAGTAGAGGGAACACAGAAGCCTTCAAAGCAAAGAAATGGCAACTCCGGTTAGAACAGCAGAAAACATTCCTCTGATAGCAATGGGAAAACACCCCAAAAGTGGCAGGCAGTCAGAAAAGGCTTTAAATGGGGATTGAAACCTCGATTTTCAGTGTGAGCAGCATCAAAAGCAGAAGCTGGGGGCAGAATGAACTAGAAATAAATGCAGGGTACAAGCTGCCATGGAAGGAACTGGTTAAAGAGGAGCAGCCAAGTGCTCAGCAGTGCCCAGGACACTCCTGCCAGATGCCTGCTCAGAGCTAAGGGGTGAGATCATCAAACCCTTCTGTGTCAGAAAAGGGCTGGCTCCAAAACCCACAAGTGCTAAACCCCGAAGGCAAGTGACCTATTTTGAAACAATTTCACCTGTCACACTTAGAATAGCAAAAATCTGGAGTGCAAAACCTGTAAAATGCTGTTTTCCGAAAAAGTATGGAATGTGAGACTTGAGCCAAGTATTAACAATGCAGAATGAGTTGGAAAATGTAAGAGTTTTACCATCAGTCTATGGTAATGCCAAGCCATGCACTGTATTTCAAAATGTGACTGGATGGATTCATAAATTCAAGTTCTATTAATCTGATAATTTTTAAAATTAATTTTTTCAGACTTAAATAAATAGAAATCACCATGGGTGCACTAAAATTGTGGTATTACACAGGCATGTGTTAAGTGGTCAATATTAGATATTGTGCCTCCTTTTCTTGCTTGGCACATTTAATTCACAACTTGAAGTTAGCAATCTTCTCTTCCTCTTTTTGATAGCATATGATAAATTTTATAGAAGTAATTAATCTCCTGTTAGTTCTGTGGCATTAAAGCCTCTCTTTGTAAGAGCTGTGCTATTTCCAGAAGAATCTGAATTTCATTAATAGCCTCCAGCCCTGAGTTCAGTGTTAAGACTTGATGAAGCATTAGCACATGACGGTGGAAGACAAAGATCTACCAGTTCTGAGAGACAGAAGCTTGCCAGAATGTAAGGGCTGATTTTGAAAGAGAAAATCTTCATATTTAATTACACCGACTTTCTGGTTTTGTCCAGTTTTGAATTTCATTTAAAAATTAGCTATTTCTGAAGGCCTTCAAGCTGAGATTGTAGTCAGTGCTGAAGCACCATAATTTTCAACAGAGCTTAACTTCCTAAAAATATAAGAGAGCTAAGACTAATTCTAATAGTCTAAATCAGAGTAGTACAACAGGACACACTTTGTCACTTCTGAACTAGAGACTTAAGTTCCACTTAACGTAATTTGCTATTTTCAGTAAGAAAAATTTTGGTTTTTTCAGCCAAACCAGCATAACTGAGCCCAAGGAACAGGGGAAAATAAAATTACTCTGGGCACATAGGTATAGACAACCACATGGCGATACTGCCAATATTTTTCACAGAATTTAGGGGTTTACATTCATGTCTAAGTTACTAACACCTTTACTAAGTTATTTTACTAAGGCCTTTAGACATTTGATTTAGGGAACATACTTCTGATTAGTTCAAGAGGCTGCCTTATGGACAGTCAGTGTAAATGCTATAATATACAAAACCCTTAGGTTAAAAACATGTCACATAGGAATGAGGCTCATGAAGCAATGTCACATGAACAAGACTCTGGGTGGTCATCGAATTCAACCTCATGCTCCGAAGTAACTCCAATGCCAGATCAGACTGCAAAGGCCCTTGTCCAGTTGAGTCTCAAAAATCTTCAAGAAAGACATGGAATCATTCTCTGCTCAAGAGGCTTGGGTTTTTTACTACTATTTTTATTTTAATCTGTTAGAATGTACTTTACTGCAGTTTATGACCATTGCTCTTTTCACAGTTCTGAAGAGAGTCTGTCTCATTTACAAAGTCCATGTAGTTAATGAAGGATGCAGTCAAGTCCCTGCTTTTGTCATTTCTTCAGGCCAAACACATTAATCTCCTTCAGCCTCTGGAGCAGAGAATGATTCCAAGTCTTTCTTGAAGACTTTTGAGACTCAACTGGACAAGGGCCTTTTCAATCTGATCTGGCACTGGATTTACCTCTGAGCCTGAGGTTGAACTTGATGACCACCAAGATTCTTGTTCATCTGACATTTCTGCATGAGCCTCACTCTGGTGTGAGGAACTGACTTGCTGATCAGTGACAAAATAGTTCCATCCCAGCAGCAACTCCAGTGAAGATTCTCTGCAAACAGCCACTGAATTGAAACTTTAAATTATTGACTGCGTATGGTGCAGTCCGTTCCTCACCATTCATCCCATCCATACCCCACGCTCAGACACCAAGGTACCATGTGAAGGTACATCAAAACCCTTGCTGAATTTATGTGGTTTCCACTGCTTTCCCCCTCCGTTGCAGAGGCAGTCACTGTAGGAGGCAGCCAGGTTGGTCAGGCAAGATTTTTCCTTGATATATCCATGCTGGCTGTTTCCAATTACCTTCCAGTCTTTCACATGCCTAGCAACAGTTTAAATGAGTTGCACATTAATATTCTCAGGGAAAGAGGTGAAGCTGACCAGTGTTTATTTCCCTGAATTCCCTCTCTTGCCATTTTTTTTTAAACACAGCAATGTTTGTCTATTTGCAGTCATCAGGGTTATCCATGTTGATAAAAATCACTCTTGTGGTGACATCTGTCAGCTCACTCAGCACCCTCAGCTGTTTATGCTCCTAGAATAAGAATCCATAGCTGTTCCAAGCATCAGTCAAAAAATAATTTTAACATGAATGTCATATTAAAAAAAAAAAAACCAAACCCAAAAAAACACCACAAAAAGCAACCTAGGAGGGGTAAGGGCCTTAAGGCAGCTTATATCTGTCAAAACAAAAAAAAAAGAAGAGGTGGAACAACAAATGACCCCATAGGAAACACATCACTGGTCCAGGTTGCTGGAATGCTCCAGGATCTGCTGGGAGCTGCCACCTGATATTTCCTCTGCATCCACAACCCTGCTGTAAATCTCTCTGAGAGCACTGAGGTGTCACCCAAACATTTCTTTAAGCTTGCTCTGCTTCATTTAAGCTCTATACAGCATGAGCAAAAACAATAATGAATTTGAAAGCAGGAATTTTGACTACTTGCTGTTGACAGTACAGACAGAACAAGTTATCCCAAAGGGAAAGCCCAACCTTGGCTTGCAACTGGAATGTCTTGTTCTGTCCCAAACATCAAAGAATTTAAAGACAGGTAATGGAAACTGCATGCAGCATGAACATTACCAGTCCAGCAATCTCAGCAGGCAAGGCAAGCCCTCAACAGCCCACAGGGCTCTTTTTTCCCAATTACATGACACACAAAGACACTAACAGAGAGCCTTAAATAAGCTTGGGAATAGCCAGGCAGTATTTAGAGTTGCAGTCATACTAGAATAACATGTTTATAGTTTATATGCAGCCTTTGATTCTATGCATTGGAAATGAAAAGAAGCAAAGTGAATGTTTCCTCCTTCCCAATGCTTTCAGAGGAAGAGAACAGCATTTTTAGATTTACTGCTGAAAGACCAAGATTAAAGCAAACGTCTGGGTAAAGAGTGCATTAATTTTACAAACATATATACATTTCTACAGCATCTTTTATTAAAGCAAACTGCACTCTCATGCTGCAGGAGCTGCCATTAGGCAACAGCTGAAACAAAAATGTTTCAAGGGATTTTAGCTCACTGCTGATGCCACCACCAGTCAGAACCTACTCTTCACTCAATCACAGAAAGGTTTGGGTTGGAAGGGGCTTGAAAGATCCTCTGGTTCCACCCCCTGCCATGGGCAGGAACACCTTCCATGATCCCAGGGTGCTCCAAGCCCTGTCCAACCTGTCAACTTTCAGGCATGAAGCATTTACAGCCTCTCAGGGGAACCTGTGCCAGTGCCTCACCAGCAAGAATTTCTTCCTAACACCCAACCAAACCTGCCTTTTTAAAATGAAATCCTGCACTCAAATTAAAAACTTTCAAATTAAGAACTGCGCTTATCCTGTCACTACCTGCCTGTGTAAGCTCCTCTCCCTCCCCTTTTTTCTAAGCCCCCTTAGCTCCTTCCTTCCCTCGCTTTTCTAAAATGCACTTCATGTTTAACCCAGGATGCAACTCTTCAGCAAAGAGCAATCACAAAACTTGATTATCTAGAGATTTTATTCACTGGAAAACAGATTTTCAAGCATGTACCAGACATGAAGGACCCACAGTCTCCCACAACTCATTATTGAGGCCTGAATCTTCTGAGATGGAAGACAGACACTTTTTCCACACCCTGAAGTCTGAGACAGTCTTCTGCTCCCCCCAGTGGCAAAACCCCAAATATGATCCACAAGGAGGCCACCGAAGCAGCATCACACACTCACACAGCACTACTCTCAGAGGTTCTTCAGACCCAAAATTTCCAGTATGCTAAGGACTTTTGTTCTACAGAAAATAAACTACATTTATCTTGATTTGTGCAAAAAAAAACTTTTTGGAATTTATAAAGTAGTTGCTAATGGAAACATTTGAAATTAATCTGTAATCCTAAAGCTGACGGCAATTTTCTTGGGTTGTGATATATGAAAAAATTTAAAATATTTTTGATACAAGCATTAGTATCAATCTTCTGTTTAAAAAAGTCACAGGAAGCTGCAGCCACGCAGACATCACTTGCCTACTCTCATCAGCCTTCTGATGCTTTCTTTTTACACTGGAGTTTTACACTCCAGTAAAGGGGAGCAAGACTTGTTCACTTCATTTCATTCAATAATATTCTTCCTTTTTCTCTCTCCCTAAAAAGCAAGGTGCTAAATAATTAGGATTGGCTGAAATGGTCCACAGAATTATGTGCTTTAAAACCACTGAGTTCATGAGTTTTAAGACCTAACAGCTTTCTGAATTTCATTTCCATGCTTGTCTTTCAAATGTATTTTGCACACTTTCCCAAGGATTAAGATGACAATGCGACAAGCAGCTTTCTAAGGATTTTTCTCCACTGTCTTTTAATGATTTTGCAAATGTTCATGCCAGTGCACAGCAGTTGCTTAGCTTCACTGGCATGGTTTCTATAAGTACATTCCAGTCAGGCTGCATTAGTCATTTTGATATCTCAAAAATAATCAGGATATCAAATATTCACTACTTGAGCTTGAGAAGACACATTTCCCCCAATAATTATAACAAGACTCACATTACATACAGTTCAGCTCTTTGCAGAATGAATTCTGATGATCCACATCTATTGGATACTGCCTGTCAGAAAACATGAATTCAATGTTTGGACAGAAACAGAATTACTGATAACCATCTGCAGTGCCATAAAGGACTTGATACACTCTGAAAAAACATCTGGTCAGAGGTTATAAGCTTTTCTACTCTATACATTGGGGTAGTTGTTTCTAACATGGATGACATGCCAAAGTTATCGATAAATAACGTTAAACCTGTAAATTACAATTTCTGCCTCTAGAGCAAGGACTGTGATGTCAACAGAACTAACAAATCTACTGTCTTCAACTAATTTCTTTTCTAGATAAAGAGCAACAGGGTCTTAATGATTATTATTCCTTATTACTGTAATTCTTCAATTAAAAAGGTTTCTTCTAGCCTCATTCCGTATGAGAAAGCTGCAGAGAAATAGAAGTGTATTCACCAGTCACAGTGTCTACATTTTGATCAGTAAGAATGCTACTGGTGTGTGCATGAGGTCCCCAAGTTAAAAGTAAAGAAAATGTAGACTATTTGCAGATACTGAAATGCTCTGCAGTGAAAAAGGGTCCACTGGTTCAGTGTTCAAATTGTAAATTTGAACACTGCCACAGGGATATCAGGGAACCAGCTGGAAACATTTTAAAACTACTGAAAGCATTTTTCTTCTAGTATTTTTCAAGGAAATAGCTGAGCCGTTTTCATTTAATCTTTCATATAAAACTATGGAGGTAACAAGAGACAAAAGAATTGTGCCTGGGAAGCTGAAGAGCTTTCTGGATCAGAAAGTCTACAAGTGTTAGAGGAACTACAACACGGTTATGGTTAGTGTAAAGCAGTGGCTAAACTTCTGTACAGGTGTGGACACTCATGCACTCACACGACCCAGACATTTCTGAGCTTCTTTTCTCTTGGCTGTGCTATTACTTTTCCACATAGTTCTCTGACTTTGTTCCAGCTTTACATAGGTGCAGCAGAAGCTTTCATAAATTTTTGGATGAAAATGGAGAAGGGGAATGCAGTCACAGACTCTCAATATCACTTCAACACAGTTATCAGAAAATGACACATTACCACTCTACTAAACATGTCACTATAACATAAAATGAAGAAATTAAATAAATCTAATTCTGTTGGAAGTCCTACTCTGATTAATACATTTAATAGTCCTGTCTTAACAAAACTGAAACTGTTCTCACTTGGTTTCAATACAGACAAGGTAATGAAATAAAAACTTGCATCCAATGGATGAAATTATCAATCTGAATGTGTCCTGTGAGTGTGAATTATTACAGGACACAATGAGACAAGAACATCTTGGTGCTCAGGGCCTTGAGCTGATGAACTTAGGACCTTAAACTTCCTTTTACAGGGCAACACCACGGTAAGATACCACAACAGAATTTCTAAATGGAATAATGCAAATCTGGTAGCTAAGATATTGAAACCAATCCAGCTTCATGAGCAAGAAGTTTCTCTGGGGCTATTTGGCTTTTCTCCCTATGGGGCCAGGTGCAGCTTTGCACTGACATGCATTTGAGGCATTTGACTGACAGTCATCATCAAGCTAATTGCACCAGGGATGTGCCCTTTGGCTTCACCAGGCTTCCTCTGTGATCCTGGTTAAGTAAACCTCAGTTTCCCCTCCCAATTTGTACTATCATTATATAAGATACTCTCCACAATTAAAACAGATAAATACAACTGAACAGCTAAATACAACTAAAACAACAGCTAAATTCAACAGCTTAATGTTAAGTAAACCTCTGTTTCCATTCCAAATTTGTAGTATCATTATATAAAATACTCCCCACCAATGCAACAGCGAGATACTAATACTGCACTGGAAGGTTGTGAGGAACATTCCCAACCTATTTCTGATCATTTAGGCAGCTGGAAATTGAATTCAGCTGCTCCTGCAGGAAGCACACCACAGCCAGAACCATACTGTACTTGGACAGACTTTCAGAGGCAGCATTAAAGAACTTATTTTGACAGCCCTCAGTTTGAGGGCTACTAAGGATATCTGTCTTGTCTTTGCTCATATAGAGAACAAACACACTGGGCAGAGTGGGCTGAAGCAGATGGTATTACCAAAAGTGGTGGTGTTTAAGTCATGCCTTTCGTTCTCTGCTATGACAACCTTGATGGCTTGGGCTATTTTCTCCAGGAGGAAAAAAAAAATCATCCCATTTCTCAGAACAGTAAAAAATAAGAAATAAAAAGTCTAACATAGATTTCCCAGGCAAGATACAATGTCTCATGTCAGACAAATTTCTATTGAGCAAAATTGTTAAGACTTGTTTTCATATCCTGTATTTTGAAACAGCTCTGAAAACCTTTTTGTATTTCCTGTTTTGCAGTACCTTTTCCCCCTCCAAAACCCCAAATGTTTTATATCATATATGCTGAACCCATCCTGTCAAAAAGAACTGTCCATTTAAAATAATGCAACAAATACATTTTGCTGGTTTTGTTTTTATCTTAACCATGGGTCACACTTAAAGGAACCTCAAGACTCCACATAACAAATCCTGTTTCATGAAAATATTTCAGGTCCTTCCACTAAAGATGTTACTCAATGTTGTCAGCAAACACAGTATTTTCACCGATTAAAAGGTTTTTATTCAGTTGCCCATATGCTAATGTTCATGAAAATGACAGATTTTCTACCAATATGGTTGTGTTATGATACCTATATAGTTGCCTGGAAAAAAATCCCTGTACACATTATTTTATATATATTATGGTAAAAGAGGCAAAGGGACCATCCGAAATATAAAGACAGCCAAATCTGGGAATAAACTTAAAGATTGAAAATACTAAAATTCTAATTAAGTTAATAATTTCCATATAAATAGGGAAATATAAAACATGGAAACCTTTTGATATTTGACACAAGATATGAATTGATTTGATTTTTGGGCAAGATATGAACTGCACCCAAGTCCCTTTAAGTGGCCTGAAGTATATCATAATTAACATTTCTTTTCTTTTTTCCTCAATGGGTCATACTTTCAAAGAGCATCAAGTTTTGTCTGGCTTGGAAAAAAACAAAGTCACTGTATGATACATGCCTCCATTAAATTCATATTAGCTTAAGGAAAGCACAAAGCAATTCCAGTTTTCTTACAGCCATTGACATGTTTAAATACTAAACTGTCTCCTCACCACAACACTGAAATGTGCATAAGACTGAATATCCTGAAAACATTGTAAAACATGGAAACATGCATAAACATAAGGAAAGTGATGTTGTACTCAAAACACACTGGCAAAATTCAAGCTTATGTATAATTTTGAGAAACATTCCTGGTTTCTGGTGGTTTTTTTTTTTTTTTTTGCTTTTTCTTTTTCCCCTTTTCCCTGTGTTCTGGGAGAGGAGGGGGACAGAAATTCTGATCTACAAAAAGAAATTATTTTACTTACTCTTGGTCATCTTTTAGGAAATTTAAAGTTCTAAACAACTCCTCTATACAAATATATACTATAGTTTCATTGACAGAAAATCCCAATAAATACTTATTCACCATTGAATTGCAATGATCTAGTGTATTCATGGCAAAAATCTGCCAAAATTCACAGGACTGTATTTAATACCCATTTTAAACCTCAGGGTACTGAAAAAGTAGACAATTTTTAGCTCATTCAGCAAAGACTTAACCAGCTCATTATTTCCACTCTCTTGGTACAAAAAAAAAGCCAAATTTTTTACAGAATAACACAATCCCAAATATTTTCATTTTTCACTTTAACAGACCCATTTCTCAACTTATACCAGACACATATAAAAAGAACTAATAATGCCTTCTTTACTTTTCCATAAAATCTCAGACTTAATTATGCATGGCTGACATTAGAGCCAATTATTTTAAATGAGAACTGGTGCACATTTTTTTTTTTTCACTAGGAAAAGTAAATTTAGCTTGTGCTTGTGAAACATAGCTCCACTCCTTCCTCCACTTCATGAAAAAAACCTACAAAAACTAATAAATGGCAGTATCAGATTGTAGCAAACTGTCTAAAATAGGTCAAGCTCTGATGCAGAATGCTGACAAGGTTTTTAGACACAACCTTCAGCCTAAAATTGTCACAGGCTCTCCATCCTCTCCATCTGGCACAGCAACTGAGTATGTGCAATTGTCAGCAGTAGTAAAATCTCTTATTTAGAGCACAGTGTGAATGGAAAAAGTCTCAGCCTTCACTGTCCAAAAGATTTTAATAATTCAAAACACAGTTGGCAGGCAGCTAAAGTGATACATATACAAAGGTTCCCCTTCACACCACATCCTTAACTCATTTTTTCCCCCGTGCAAACAATTATATTTATGAACATTCAAGCAAAAAGTGTATTTAAACATTATTTCAGCAGTGATGCTCTCTCAAAAGCAGTAAAGCCACCACATTCTCACTGCTCGCCTGGTGAAAAAGTGCCACAGAAGTCAAGTGACTTTTTATTCATGTGTAAAAAAAAAATATTTTTTCATCCTCTTCAAAAAATAACTCAACAGGTTGAATTACATGCCTTACATTTTCAGTCACATGAGGGAGTTCCTCAAGCTCCTTCCAGAGACCTCCAGTTTCTAAAAATCAGAACACCTACATGGCACAATCCTAGGAACTTCAATCTTTCACCTTATTTTATTGCCAATTACAATATATCGATCCACAATAAAACGCAAGAAAATCCAAATGATGGCTGACATGTCTAAAATGACTGAATAACAACATTGCTTAGCATGGAAAAGCATCATTTTATTCAATTTCAGTCCTCAATTCTGTGCAATTTAAATGCACTTTGAATAATCTTGTTCAGCCAGCAGCCCTCACACATTCATCTCCCTTTCTGCATGTTCTCTGTGTATATCTATATATATTTATATATATGTGTATTTATTTATGCACACACATCTAGAAATACAAATAAACCAACAAAACTAGCACAGAGTAAAACTGCAGCAAAACAAAAGCCAATATATTGTTGTCAAGTTTTCTGAGTTCTCAACCTCTTAATGCACAACCACCATTAAGATATAAACACAAGGCAGATTTTTTTCTTCCCACAAGTTGCCCATGACCCAAAGTGGATTTGAATGTTCAATAAAATGGTTATAGACAAGAGAAGCTCTGCAGAGAAGTGAATGTTGGGGTTTCTTTTGGTCTTTTTTTTGTTGAGGTTGGGATTGAAAGTTTTTGAGATGATATTTTGTGTTTAGACTTAAATGTTTATTTTTAAATCCATGTTACAGTCTCACAAGCAGTGAGTTTTGTAGTATTTTACTTGCAAGTTACAAAATCGCTAACTACCCTTTTTTAGAAGGTCTTTTAAGTCTAAACTACCTAATTAAGATATGGTACTTAAATTATTTTTGTTTTTAACTTAATAACTAATCCCTTGAAGTAGGCAATGCAGACATTTTTGTTTAATTATAAAATACCATTCGAACTTATGAAGAAGGTGAAGAAGGAGGACTAGCTTCTGCTTTAAAACTTTTATCTTGTTTTATATATATTACTATATTCTAAAACCCCAAACTCTAAGACTTTTACTTTTGATATTACACACTTCTAATCAAAGTACACACTTGTAATTTTAGTGCTATCAATTAATTCTGGAAGGTTTCTCCACGGCCTCAGGTCAAATGCAGTGCTCTCTTGGGGGTCAGCATAGAAAGTCTGAAATTCTCAGCACCCAGGGCTCCAGCAGCAGCAGTGATGGATTTTGCTCAGCACAGGTCTGCAGTTCCCCCTGGCTGCCCCCCTCTCATCATTTGTCAGAGCAGCAATCCAGGCACAGCTTTGCTGATGGGTTATGACAGCCCTCTGCCACCATGAGGCCTCAATTAAATGCATTATCCTCAGGCTTTAACAAAAACCTTAACTCCTGCACCCATTTAGATCGTTTTGCCCAGAAACCCCACATTAGAGAGTCAAGCAAACTCATGTTCAAGTACTCAAGATTCACAGATCACCTTCCCTCTTCCAGCCAGGAGTGTCAGAGTGAGGATGAAGCTTAAGGGCTTATTGATTCTGCTCCTATAAATCAGGTCAGCTGGAATCATAACAGGGGTTGTGTTTGGCAGGAGCCTCTTTGTCAGACTCAGCAAATTCACTGACAAGCAGCTTTTCCCATTGTAACTCAAATCTTTTATCCAAAAGACTGAAGTATATATCCACAGTCACAACAGGATAAAGGCTATCCACTTGTAAAAACAAGCTCCCCTCCCAACACAAAAATATTTGTGAACGTATTAGTACTAAGAGGTCCAGTCTCATTCCTGTGTCACACCAAAACCTTAAAACACACAAATTTCATCCATAATATTAAATCATCTGTATTCACCCACAGGTAAGTGAAATCAGGAAACAACTTTTTTTTTGGGAATGGAAGTGGGTGGTGTCAATTTATCAATTCACTCCCTGCTTTTTACAATCTCAGTTTAGAGGTTTTAAAAATATACTGCCAACTGATTTTTTTTTGCTGGAGGTTAAATGCCTTGCATTAAAGAATTTAAAAGCTACAATTTGCAGATGTTCTTGGAGGAAAACAAGATTTTAAATCAAGTGCAAAAGTAAGCCCTGATAATAATTTGAATCATAAATCCTGCCTTCCCCACAGTTAATTAGAAGTTAATTAAATTCTAAACCGTATCAAGCATTCACCTTAACTACTACAAAGACTATAAATTTGTTCAGAAATTGCTACTATATCTTACCAAGGTGCCAAATCTCAGCTGCAGCAAAGAACTAGGAGATACCTTTTCCTATTCCTTAGTTGGTTAAAGAAGGAAATACATGCACAGCAGCAAAACTAACATGCCAACACCTAACTTACCCTGTTGAATTTCTCTTGGAATCAAGTACTGTAAATATCTTTCAGCATTGTCTTAAATAATCCTCTTTTGCAAGACTAATCAAGCCCCCTCCAAAATATGAGATGCACAAAATAATCCAAGTTTTAAACCAAAATTGGTTTTAAAAGAACATTATGAAAAATGACGGAGAAGTGATGGTTGAAGAACTGTTGCTATATTTAGAATAGTTAGCTAATTTGAAGTCAGAGGGAAAAAAAAAATTATGCCCATTTGTCTGCCCAGCCCAGCATTCCTGTAAAAAAGCAATTCTTCTGCAGTAAAGAAATTAATACACATATTATTTCACTGAAGTGAAGCACGGCAGAGCCATTTCAAACAGATCCCATTATCAGAGCAGAGAGAGCCAAGTGCGAAGCTGAGTTTTATCTGAGATATCTAAAGGCATCAGAAAGGGAAAGAGATGAATATCAACTCACCAAAAGCAGCAAGGCTCGTCTCACATCTCCACTTGCCAGCTCCAAGAGGAATCATACATGCACGGATAGAAGGATGACAAAAGGGCATGCTGCGCCCTCTGCCACCCCTCGAGTGACAGCTCTTCTCGCAGGCAGCCCAGACACACTCTGCAAAATCTCAAACGGCGGGGACCCGAGAGAGCATGCTCAGTGCCTCATTTAACACGGCCTGACGCTTCATCTCAGCAGGGCATGGCCTACTTCCAAACAATTTCACAACTTCAAGTCAAATCTAAAATGGTTAATTGGAATACGCAAAACTCAGCCACCAAGCAGCATCGATTTTTTTTTTTTTTTTGGTCCCCTCTCTTTTTTTTTGTTTTAAATCTGGGCTGATGCTCAGATAATTATTTGCACTACTTCCCTGAAGGGCATCCTGAGGCTTAAACACTATCATCATGAGCTCCACTGTAATTACATGATGCCACTGCGATAGATTGGAAACATTTTTCAAGATGGGATATGGTCTGAACACTCAGCACACGATTGATAAATCAGACAAAGACAACAGATTTGCTGAATAGTGTCCATATTGATTTAGGAATTGGCCTACCTGCTGATTTCTGGACAGGTTTTTAAATTATTTATTAATTTAATATTTTTTTTAGGGCGAGGGAGGCAAGACAAAAGGCTTGAGAACTGTCTAACAAGTGACTGCTTGAGAACAGTCTAGCAAATGATTTATGTTCCAGAGCCATTTACCTCCACTTAAAGTCTCTTTGTACATAAAGAAACCACTTAGCTTCTTAATGAAACAATTTATTTAGATATCCGAAGTCAGGTTATTCACATGCAAAAATCCTGTGAAGCAGATATTCAAACCTTTTCCCCTCAGGAGATGAACATCTTTTAATACACCCACAGACAAGTGGAACAGAAGCCTTCCGTGTTTTGGTTTCCTCTATCTCACAGCCCTCTTTCCATATTTATTGTATATTCATTTTTTCAAATGAATACACAAAGTTTTCCTCCTCTTGTGAGAAGAAAAAAGCTGTGCCCCAGGCACTTCTGGTTTTTTAAAAAGCTTTCCTGCTTATCATTCAAGCTGAAAGCAGAGCCAGGCAGGCTTGCTTTATAAATGCTGGATTTTAAATTATGCTGTATAAAAGAGCAGCACAGCCCTCCCCCGGTCTGTACCACACCTGAGCATAAGAAAAATATTTGGAATAAACTCTACCATCAAATCCTCCACTTCCAAGATGGTGGATATTGGTGAATATAGTGGTTGGCAGAGAAGCAGGACGATATTCTAAAGCTTCACTAATGTCTACAAGTAACTTAAAAATTGGATTTTCCTATCTGTCCAAAAATGCTTAGATCTATTATGAGAATCTGCAACTTCACACACAGAGTTTTGAAGTCTAAGACATTCACTCCAATGCTATAAAAATCCTCTTTACTAAGGTAATTATTTGAACATGAATCCTTGCCCCTTTCCTTTGAATTCACACAAAATAAGAGGAAGTATTTCCACTTCAGCAATTCCTTCCAGCCACAAACCCAGAAGTCAAGGTCCACAACAGAGCTGTGGCACAGCTGAACCTGATTTCATAAACACACCCAAACAGCCCAGCCCATATTCCAGAGACACTATAAAAAGTAGTTTATTTATACTCATTTATCATGCAATACCTTGGTAGTTCATTTTCTTACACCAAAACACACAAAAAGAATCCTTGCTACAGTACATGTCCACATCGCAAAATTCAGATGAATTCTGCAATCTACCATTAAATGATGAAAAGCCATCTTCTTGATAAGAATTTCAGTAGTTATTTGCCAGCTAGTGGGAACTTGAAAGAAACAAGTACTAAATCACATTCCACATTTTTACCTAAGCTTTTATTCTTTGGTCATCTAATTTTTTTTTTTTCATCATTTGCTTTGTTATTGTTCTCTGAACATCCCTGTAGACTCAGACTGGTAAATTAAAATTTTATTTTAAAAAAATATTTATTTTTTTTTTCTAAATTTTATTTTTAAAATTCAAGGTCCCATGGACATAAGAGCTGCCTTCTGAATGACAAACATTTTCATCCAGGCTTGCTCTAGCTTAGTTCAGAAAACAAAATCAATAAATAAATGCTATTGAAGAAAGATTACTTGAACAAATCCACAGCTACCTAATCAGTAGTTTTCAGTTTCTACACATATGAGGAAGGGGAAAAAGAAGCTGTTAATAAAACCCACTAAAATTGAAATAAACACTGTTCTTGTTTCACGTTCATTCCCCTTCTCTGCCCAAAATCCCATCAAGCTGAGCACAAATTACAATTTTCTTTGAGGTAAACAACAGTTTAGAAGTTCAAAAGGTCTTCTTTGAAGTTAGATATCTGTGGGTATATTCTCCCTCAAAAGACAAATTTTCATGGGAAAAAAACCCAAACCAAAACCCTCTGTACACTTTTTGGACAAGTGCCCAACTTTACAGAAGCATAAAGAAATTTTAGGATGGTTTTGGTTTTTCTGTTGATGAATCTGTATTTTATTGTTTTAATGGCCTACAAATTGTAGCCACAGTAATGAAATGCAAGGGGGTTATGAGTAGCACATAAAGCCAAAATAATTTGATTACACAACTAATGCAGAACAGTTGCAAAGCACTCTCTTGTTGACCTTGAAAGGGTTCCTTTACAATGACATAAATTTGAGTTTCAAGATCTTGATAAGGAAGTACTAAACTAAGTGAGAGTAAATTTGCCAATTTGCCATCTAATAAACATGTCTTGAAAGAAAGAAAAATTGAATTAATACAATAAGTAGGGAAACATAGCCTGTACAAAGAACTTCTAAAAAAATAATTCTTCTGAACATGACAAAGCTGGGATTAAAATCAAACAGCCCTGGAAGCTGAAACATTTTTCTAGAGTTTCTGCACTGATATCCAAACCACACAAAACACTAAAATCATGCCAGACCACTGTGTTATAAAGACAGCGAGCATCAGAGACTGCTGCAGGAACACAATTCATTTCAGTAAACTCTGCAGACAGTTAGAAGTTAAGTTAGAAAATATCTAATGACTGAAGTGATGGTCCTATCTATGTATTTTAATGCATTTATATATTTTAATGTACTTAACAAGAACTCAGGTGCTAAATACTTTAAACATCTTTCTCACCAACAGCTTCTTCACAAGAGCTCACACACAAACAGCTCTGATCACCTGCTCTGACAGCAGAGCAGCTAATTTAATAAGATGTTTGATCAACAGTTTATTTAAATTAATTTTCAGTCTCAGTATCAAACTCACCACTCTTTCACAATGAAATATGATGCACTTTTAGTGTTATAACTGGGCTTTAAATGGATTTTATCAAGAGCCTTGACTTCTGAACTTGACATTTTTTAACTAAACATGATAAATTCTTCAGTAAATTATATGCAGCTGAGCTTCACGAGACTTTCTGGCATCCTAAAAAGAATTCCACAAGGATGTCTCTTACACACATGAGCTCCTTCAGCTCTCCTCTCAGCCCTGGCATGATGTCACAAGCAGCTTTCCTGAATTTGGTTACTAGCAGTAATACCTCAAGATGTCTCTCTCAAACGCTACATCACAAGACATGTTAAGAATTCTTCCATTCCTATATAAAGCTACATTCTGCAGAAATGTGTAGCAATTTAAAATCTGTTTGCCATTACGTTATTATATCTTATCTATCAGCTGACCTATTCAAGTGGAAAGAACATTTTTCAAATAAAAGGAAAAAAATGATATATCTGTGTCTAGACAACCACAGGGGGAAAATACATCAGCAAAGTTCAAAATATGAGTAGTTTTTTTCTTATTTCTATGACATAATTTACATTTCTTGTTTCTATTCATAGTTTCACTGTGCTATATTTTTTCAGTGTTTCTGTTGTGTAATGTATATTCCCCCCTTTTTTGTTATTTTCTAATTATTTTTGCACCTCACTTGAAAACAGTCATGGTTTACAGCTTTTCTTTCTGTTCCATGACGTTTTTGCCTTCTTTAACTTTCTTTTCTTGTATTTTCCCTGTTAACCCGTGTCCTAATGTCATCAATACTGAGAAAAATGAAACAGACATTGACTCTCACGGGGCAAACAGAACCAAAGGACCCACAAAGTACATGTACATTTAGTACACCAGCTGCTAAGTGCCTTTAAGGAATAATTTATTCCTTAAATTATTGCAATGTCCTCATAAGTCTGATTTTTTACAGTCTTTCACTCTTCAAATGCCCACAATTAGACTGAATTGTCAATTGAATTGAGCATTCCCATTTCTGTTGTCATTTCATGTCTAAATATAGGTCTGTGCTCAAGATACAACACACTGTGCTCACACTCTTGAAGAAGTAAAATGGAAAAGTAAGGTTTATATCTGCTGTTCGCAGCTTATAAAAGCAGGCTGCCTGTTGGTCTTTAATAAATGACCATAGTGATTCATCTGGAAAATTGTACCAGACAATGTGCCAGAACATATAAAACTGCCACTGCTGCCCATACTGTTAGTGTTGGTTCCCAAGTTTAAATATATATATATATTTATATTATAGGGTGTGTGAGACTAAGACCAGGTCTGAACTGAGCACCTTTCAATAAATCCAAGCTCCAGCTGTGCCTACCAAAGACAAGCTCCAACTACCCAGCCAAACCTCTGCCCATCCTCAGAGTAGAGACAGCTCCCCTTCACCCACCATCCTCTTAATACATTTGCTTGTCTTTTAAAAATAATCTAAAATTACTAAACACAGTCATTAGATGAAGGAACACATTCAATGTGGGCAAGAGAACAATAGTCCCTGACAAGGAACTGCACTTGCTAAGGTAAAATTGTTACTGTTTATAAAATACAACCTGTTAGTGACATTCCTTTTTATGTTGATTCCCAGAACTGCTAAAAAGGAATTAAAGAAATCTAGTGAATTATTCCATATATGAATAAATTTACTTTTGCTGCAAGACTGATGATCTCAGGAATCCAATCTGAATCTTTCTTCTTAATGCCCAATGGAATTAGTTTTTCTACAAAACTGTGCTACTGCAAGACTTGCACAAGTCAAAGAAAATCTTTTAGGGCAATGACATCAACCAAAGGAGCATTAAATATTTTCCAGTTTTTGATGCAACACAGAAGTGAAACAACAATTGAAATCAAGTTTCATAAAAAAAAATAAATATCAAAGTTTCAACCCATCAAATACAAGTTTCTGTGTAAGAAACATTGAAGCTCAGCAGCTTTTTTGTGTTGCAAGACCTACACACATTTTCAAATCCTTATTCAATAACTGTCACAAAGCACAAACCCCTTGTACTAGCTGATAAATTCAGAGTTAAACTGCTGCAATCCCATCTGGAAAATATCTCAGTTCTCCTCTCAAAGTAACTTTCCAGTCAGCCAAAGCTCTTTGCAACATCCTTAAACTCATTCTGAATTGCAGCTACATATGTGCTCATTAAGCTGCTTCTTTCTATTAACGGCAGGAACTGTAGTAAAAATACCCTTTTGTAGAGTTATCAGTTTATAAAAGCAAATAGAATGAATTTAAAATTAACTACTTAGAAGAACATGCTATTCTGACAACTTGCTGACTGTGTAGCCAGAGCAGAATTACAACCATGAACCAATCTGAACCAGCACAAGATCTCTGCCTCATCTCCCAAGTCTCTCAATATGCAAAAATCAAGTTGATTAAATGCTTGTAGTGAAAGAGTGGAGGAAAAACTCTTCTGTATTTGAGAAAAAGTCATGTACTGCAAGGGAAATACGAATAACAATCAAAATTAATTAAAGCAAAATACAGTTCAGCATCACTAAGTAGCAAAGTAAGAGAAGTTTACTGAAATAAAGAAAAATTCTCCAAGTGCTCAAATAGAAAATGGAATATGAAAAAGTTCAACAAAAACTCACAGGTCAAAAAATGGCAGGCTGCGAGGAATCACTTGCAAATGTGTAGACAGCAAAAAGGAGAGACAGGCCCATATCTCAAACCTAACACAGCTCAACTTTCAAACGTCACAATCAGAAAACTTTTCAACCAAAAGAAAAACTAAAAAATAAATAAAAACATTCACAACAGCTTGAAAATGAGTGCCATAGCTCAGAGAACTATCAGGTAAAACAACAACAACAAAAAACATAAACCAAACAAGTGAACAAACAAATTAATAAAACCCAAATAAAACCCCAGAAAGAATCTAACACACCTCTCAGCTGACAGAAAATCTGTTTTTTCTTAAAGTACCCTATAAGGTCACTGAAAGGAGCTAAGCTTAAGAGATGGCAATGGGCTCACAACAATGTAAGGACACAAATGAATGACTCTGCAGGGACTTGAGCTCACAAACTCTTCACCCTGATTTCAAAGAGGGAGGGAACACAGAAATTAAACTTTATCACTATTCCCAGAACCAAGGGTGCCATTCAGAAGAAAGGCCCAGTTGAAGGAGTTGCACAGGATTAGAAACACAGGCAGTAAAATAGCAAATGACATTTTACAGTGGCAGTGTAACATGGTAAAAATGAAAAAAACCCTCTGCATTTTACATAAGACAAGACAAGACTGCCAACTGAAAGAGTGTGGAGTTACATGAGATATTGGAAAGAATGCTTCACTATAGGGTGATGAGACACTGGAATAAGTTAGCCAAGAGAAGCTTTGGACATCCCACCCATGGAAGTGTTCAAGGGCAGGTTGGACAGAGCTTTGAACAACCTGGTCTTGTGGAAGGTGTCTTTAAAACCCCTTCCAACCCAAACCATTCCACAATATTCAGAGGGCTTTGAGATGGCCATTTCTAGCATGGAACACAACGTTAGCATTGTAACAGGTACTGTTTGACAGACTGGCCATCTCAGAGAACTCACAGCAAGTTTTGTGTGAGGCTATGAAACAACACAGAGCTTTGGTTAACCCTTGAAACAGCTCGTGGAGAGCTGGTGTGGGGTCAGGGTGAATACAGAAACCCACCAGGTGCAGTTAAATACAAAGATATGAAGGCACTGAACCACAGACAGCAGGTTCTCCAAAACACCTCTGAAACAAATCCTCACCTCTAGCAATCTCTGTTTCTGGCAAAGGCAGCAAACCCCAGAGAATACAAGGTTCAAGAATGCATGAAGACAGCACATGTCCAACTGCTGCAGGTAATTTCTCCTACATTGGCTGCTTTTCTCAGCTACAGAGAAGCCCAGTAGGAATGATGATACTGCATCAATTTATTAGAAACTAGGGTCTTCTCTTTTCAAATTTAAAGCTAACTTCTAGCAGTTTTTTGTATTCTCCTGACTTCTTCACCTTTTCAATGAGGTAGGGCCTGATCCACCCACTTGTGGCACACAGTTGATTTTCACTTCAGACTGCACAAGCTTGCCAAACATGAACATCCCCCTCTAGCAGGCCAGAGCTTTACCCACTGTTCCCTATTTCCTTGGGAATTGATGCAGCATGGATTGTGGGAGGGAGAGCAGAGTAATTCTCAAGCCACAGACACTGAAAGATTATGAAACCAGTGAACAGGATAATGAAACCCTGAATGATCCACAACTAATTTGCAGTTGAACTTCCCTACACAACACAGGTCTGTAATTATAAATTTCCAACAGATTCTTTGATATGAGTCCTTGTCAGGGGTTTTCCACAGACAGACGCAGAAACAGGGGTACTATTTATTACACTTGGACAACAAAATTCACCAGCCAGGGTGTAGCTGTTTAATTTTGCTGTCAGCTGAATCACTGGATGCAGTAGGGTGGATTAGCCCCTAATAGCACAGGCTTTCCTTCTGTCCAAGCTGCCACCAGCTCAGCACTGCCCTCCCCAAGACGTCCACGTCAGACAGCAACCTCCTAAAGCTGCTGAAAGCAAATCTAATCACAGTGACAGCTCAAATAAAACCAGCACAGATGAAAATCATCATATTCTGGCTCTTTTGTTAAAATAGATTTAACTGATATAATGAGCTTCATACTCTTCTCAATAGGAGGAAGCCTTCATACATCAATAAAAACTGGAGAGAGCAACACTTGAAATGCTTTTTTAATTGACTTCTGTTTTCAGGACAACAGCCCAGGGATAAAGTTTCATTAGCACTCCAATATTTTATGTCCTTCAAAAAGTACACAATTTATTCTCAGGATACTATTCTAACATGATTCACAGGAAATAAACTAAAAGCAAAACCACAAGAAAATCTACAATTCAATTGGATTTACATGACTAACAAAAGTCTCCTCAGTTTTGAATCCTCCAGTCCAAATTTTTTTAAGGTAGTATACACCAAGAATATTTTGCAAGGTGATTGTATTTTCTTAGAATATCCATCTTTAAAATTACTAACACTGACCTGCAGTCAGGTGTATTTACAGTACCTTTAAGAACAGAAAAGTAAATACTGGAGCTTTGACCTCCTATAAGTAAAATACTCATTATCATCCAAAGAACTTAAGAAAAATCAAGGGAAATTTGAGAGGCAAAGTACATGGTATATTACATGCTGAAACCAAATTACAAAAACCCACTTAGTCCAAAAAGAAAAGAAAAAAATTAATGAGCAAGACAGGCAAAATGTGTGCCTTCAATGCAAGCCAGAGGCAATTCATTCACAGCTTCATTTTTTCTTTCAAGCAGCCTCTGATGGGCTTTTCTTAAGGCTAAGGTATTAGTTAGAAATATACACACACAAACTAAAATACAAACAGTCACAAAGCAGCATTGAAAGTGAAAATTAAAAAAAAAATGTTTTGACATCCTACTTGAAAAGCATAAAAATAAAAGAAAGATCAAATGTTTTATTCTACACTGATTATTACATGAGAACATGATTACTTTAATCCTCTGCTGTGGAGATGAGAAGAATAAATCAAAATTTGCTTGTGTTTCAAAACTGCTGCTGATTCTGCACCTTTTAAGCCATTTGTGACCCAAGATTTTAAAGCAAACTGCTTGAAACTCACAAAAAAACCCCTAAACAATTGCAAAAACTCAAATAAAATAAGAAAAGATGACAAACTGGCTTTGGTCCAAACTGAAAATGAAGAAAATTAGATAAAAAGACTGAATTACTTTCAGTAACACAATCTGAGAAACAGAAGCTTGTACAGTGCAAGTTCAGGCACACCATCAGAGTGCGAACAACATAAATGGACACAACCTGTAAATGTGGTTGCTCCAACTTGTCTACAAGTTTCTCCGCCCAACAGCAACTCTGTCTACTGCAGTGAAGTTTGCAATACAAAAATACACACAGGAGTTTGCAATGTGCAGTTTTACAGTCAATGGTTTTGTAGACATTTTCTAAAAGTGCCCATGTTTGTTTGACGTACAGAATTCAACCATGCACACAGCAAACCCTTCTGGACCATCTTTCTGTCATGTGTAGCTATAAAATTCTCAGGAAACCATCTCCACACAAGCAAAAGTTTAACATTTTTATCACATTAATTCCTCCATCTAAAAAAAATCTCTGCTGTTTTAAGTGCTTTTAAACAATTTATGTAGAGCTACAGATCCCCATGCAATATCCTATGCTGCACTTCTAATACATCAAATTATATCTGAAAAGCCTTGAAACAATAATCTAATTTACTCTGTATATAAACATGCAGTATTGCAGAATAATTATGAAAGTGCATTAATTATGGATTAATACTCTTTCTTGGTAAATCCTTAGCTGCTAAGACTATAATTACAGTATTAGCAAAATGAATCCTCGTTCTCTCCGAGCCATGCCAACAGAGCTGAAATAGGCTGGCAGCATCCCGCCACTGGAGAAAAACAAGAATTTGTTTTATTTCCTTAGCAAAGGGTGCCTTACAGGTGTTGACACCTGCCAAATCTTGTACGTGCAAGGGCTAATGAGACAGCAGTGTGAACTAAGCCCCAAATATTAACTGAGGGTTATTAATTGAGTATTAATGGAGTTTTTATCTGTCCAGCAGGGCAGCTCCTGAGGCACACACCTGCAGCTTCCAGCTCCAAGGAAGTCACACCACAGCCCATCAGGACCTGCTGGGATTTACAGGGTTTGCACAGCAGGCCTTGAAGATTCATTGACATCTTCCCCCTCTTTTGAATAATTCATTAACATGTGTAAAGCAAACAAAAAAACCACAACCCCTGTTCAGAACTCCACACTCAAACACTCCCCACTCAGGGTCTGAAATTCAGCAATTTGTTCAGAACTGGAAGTTTGACAGACAAAGAAAAAAGTGTTTTTCCAAAAAGTAAGTTTCAATTAATGTGCTAAAACCCTAATCCCTCTATCTGACACAAGGTGTGTTCAGACTAATTTTTTTTTAAAGATTAAATCAACCTGAATAAGGTACTCCCAGCGTTCTTATTGCACCAAAACATCAAAATAATCTAAGAGCAGTATTAAAAAAGCTAATTCTGCTGTAAGTTTTGAAACAACTGTTGCTATTAAATGTATTTAAAGCAAAATACTCCCATATTTTGAAAGAAATTCTGGCTAGTATTATTCAGTGTATGACTAAATAATTTCTCTTAAATGTAGGAGCTGCAGGGCTTGTTTGTGCCGGTTTTTGTTACTTTGTTTCCTGGGTTGTTTTTTGGGGGTTTTTTGGGTCTTTTTTTTTTTTTTTTAATAGCTGGTAAGAGGTCAATATTCAGAGAAATCCTTTACTTACCTGCTGCCAGATTTTAGAATTGTAATTACCTTTAGGCTTTATAATGGGAAGTGTGGAAAAAAAAAATCAATCCCCACAAGCAATAACTGCATACTCCACTGCCAAGCCATGTAAATAAGAATCATCTAAAGAGCACATTCAGATAAAAAATGCTCCCAAAAGCTTGTTAGAAACACCAGTATCTGAATTGCACACATACAGATATTTCAGTGCCATTATTGTATGATCAATCAAAATTACACCACCACTTCGCATTTTAAACGTGATAAAGAACGTCCTAAATGCACTAAAAGAATGTACTAAAGAACTTCAGACTGCCTTGTTTTTCTTTCAAACAGGGGTATTTTGATTCTTTAGTGTTACATTGTGGCATAGTACATTTTTCCTTTTCTTTCTGATCTCTTTAGGCAACCTGTTTGAGATTTTTGTGTGCTTGAGAAATGACTCGTGCAAGTTGACTGACAGGCATTTGAATTTCCTGTTGAGCGTGAAGACAGAAGCTACCTTTGGTGATTATCACATTTATTCCTTCTGGATATGAATTTCAAACCCTCTATTTTTGTTTTAAGAACAATATCTAGCATTTCTGCTCTTTTAAGCCTTGGTAACAGCTACTCAAACAAACATGAAGTGTCAGCACTTATGCTTGCCTGTAACACGCATTTCCGCCAAAGCTTTTGATTTCATTAACTCCCAAATATTTCATCCAAGTTTTAAAGTTTGGAAGCAACTTTAGACAGATGAGCAGGCTACTACCCTGGTATCCTCTCCCAAAAGCAGCTGTTTTTGAACTATATACAGAATATTTATGCCTGTTCTTGGATGAGCACAACAGGTAACAGGTCCATTCTAAAAATCATTCCCAAACTCCCTTTCACTCTTAAAACCTTTAAGAAATTCTATTTAGATGCCAACTTCCTTCCCCAGAATTCTTACCAGTATCCCAGAACAGCCCATATTTAAGTGATTCAGGCATGCATAACCTAAACAGTCAGAAAAACAGGTTTTATTCATGATGGTAAGTACAATGTAATTATTAATTGTATGAAGTACATCTGAGAATAATTACACATAAACTAGATTTCTTTGGCACTGCGGTACTTGGCATGGTTTTTGCAACCTCAAGTCACTTCACCTGGAAAATCTTATTCTTGTGCCAAGGAGTCAAATATATCCTGCATTAATATTTTAATGTGGAACACACATAGCTTATTCACAGAAGCATGTGAAAGGAGTAACTTGATCTGCAGTGTAAGGTAATACATAAATGCAACTTAAAAAAATAAATTAACAATACCTCACCAAATAAAAACTAAATCCCATCTAAATATTTAGCCTGTCCCACAAAAAAATGAAGCTCATAATGTAAGAGAGTTTACATTTATTAAAATGAGCCTCAAATAGTCTTCCAAAATACAAAAAAAAAGCGCATTTGGCTTGAACAGCCAGAACAGGAAGGTTTCCACAGAAATGGGTATTACCCTGGGCAAAAGCCTTGTAAGAAGTAAAAAGAGACACAAGGTAAATTTCTTCAGAAAACAAACCCTCCAAATTCCTCAAACCCCCCCAAACAGTCTCACATTTGTTTGTTTGTTTCAGGCTTCATCTCAAGTATTAAAGCTGCTGAGAAAGGACTGCTGTTGTTTATCCCCCCAAATCCTTTACCTAAGTTTTTATACAAAGAACAGAATTCAACTTCAGAGTGTGGAAAATAAAAAGAGTAAGTTTCCTGGGGAAACTTTTTTTCCTCTGGGCTATCTACTCAGGGCTGGGACAGAAAGGAGAGAGAAGGAAAGAGAGCAAGAATGTATTAAAGAATCACACATTTCTGGTCCCAGCAATAACACAATTACTCTACCTTTGAAATCTTTTACCATTACAAAAGTCACTCTTTCTCCCTCTGAATCAATGATTTGTTTTAATCACACTGATATACTTGTAACCCACCAGTGCCTTCAGGACAGACAAGGATTTGGTCAGTTCCAGCAGATTTACAGCCCAAAAATGCAGCGAGTGAGAGATTTCATTAGAAAAGTGCCACATTATTTAACATTCACAGCACAGGTATTATGAAGTTCTTCCATAAAGGCTAATGTCTTTACCAGTCACTGAATTAAATATTCTTTAGATTTTCCATCTATACTCTGATGATCTTTAAGTGTCTGATATGATTGGCAAAAAATATCCAAATGTTTTTGTTAACAGGAAGAACACAATGAACAGATTTTAACTGCATTTTCAATATGTTCCTTGAATTGGTTTGGACACAAAAGTCAACACTTCCATAATGCAGTGGACTATTTCCATTCCCTCCCCTACATTCAATCATTTCAAGGACATAAAAAGCAACATTTAAAAATATTTTGACACTTCCCTCCCCTTTAGATATATATACACTAACTGGTTGAAAGCACAGTTACCCAATGAAGCCAAGCATGCTATTTTTTTTTCCCTAAAGGAAGGATGAAAACACCAAATATTGCAATTCTCTTTACCCTTGACATACCTATTTTCCCATGTCATTCTCATTTGTATCCTGTTATATTTTACTCCATATCCTACCCCATTTTTTGTCCTCTTAGTCCACTTCTAAGTTTATGCCAAAGTAAAATGTTAGACTTGACATCAACTGTGTTCTTGTAGCAATTTTGCAAAGAGGAAGGAACACTGAGAGCTTGAAAGAAAGCCTGAAAATACCACCTGAATAATTGAAGCAACACCACCTCTGCTATTGAAGCAAGGCAATATTAATGACAGATTTCTTTCTAGAATAATCCTAGTCTTAATGTTCAAATTCAGTTTAATTAATCTTTAATGTAGTATAATTGATCTTTAATGTAGTACGCTATATATGTATTTATAGTCTGTGCATACTGCATCCAGTATTTAGATTTGTCCAACAGAGAAGCATCACCTCTTACTCAGAGGCTGAGCTACTCATCTCCTCTGAGAACTTCAACACAGTCAGGAAAATGAAAAAAGAAAATCCACTCCGGAGCCAAGGTGCCCAGCATAAACCATGTCCCAAAAGGTTCTGCTTGCTCCAAGTCTGGGAGAAAGCTGACAAAAATCTCCCTCCCTTGCCCACAAATCAAGTGAATCCAGCTCCTGCTGGGATGGGCAGGAGAACAGGCAGTAAATGCTGCCATCTACCAGAAATTCAGGAGTTTTCTATTTCAGCTGGCAGAAGGAAAGCAGGGGAGCTGCTGGATAAACACAGCTCTTATCCAGTCATAATCTTTAAAACATAAAAGCCACTAAATAAAACCCACAAGGAAAAAGACCTTTCAGAAAGTGGAACCGGGTCCAAGTACGGAAAGCAAAAATGTAAAGCCACAATTCATCAGGCCAAGAAAAATTGCCTCTGGCATATGGCACAAAAATCGAACACAGGCTTGCTCCAAACAGACAAAATTCTCTTAGAATCTTAACAAGAGGATTGATCTGAAGAGGCATAAAGAGCATTCAAGACAGGCAAAACCACAGTAAAAGAGCCAGCCACATTTTTCTCACTGGAAAAACCAAGATCCCCTTAGAAGCATTGAAGAGTTTCTTTATAGGCAAGAGAGTTCTAAAGTGTTGCAACGCAATGTCACTACAGAAGTTTTATTTTGGAGACCTGGTAAGTGAACTGCAGCAAAACCACCTGGGTAAATTACTATTTATTTAATTACTCTAAGAAAATAAGGAAAAAAATAGTAGTATGACATAATAGCTGCACTTTGCACAAAAGCTGACATTTTTATCAGAAGAATGCGGTGATCCTGTCTGCTCTTCACTCTTTTCCAAATTCTGCCTCTGTATTGGGTGGTTATCAGGTATTTAGAAGAACATTATTATCAGGTATTCAGAGAAGAACATAATTAATAAAAATTTTAATGCATACTGTGAAAAAACTGGTGTCACCTCTAGGGGAAAGCCTCTCCTTGCACATGTATTGTAATGGAATCAAATTAATCAGACTTGGTTATCTGTAAAAATGTGTTTTTTAATTTTTTTTTTTTGAAGTACATCATTCAGATCTCTTAAAGAAGCCTCATAGTAATGAAATGAAACAAAACCTGAGCCCTGTGTATGTAGGGGTAGCAATGTGCAGAATATGAGACTCATTATACTCAAGATATTCATAAGCTCTCTGAAAAAGCAAGTGAAGTGCATAGGAATGACTTCCACTTGATAGAAAATTATTCAGGACAGGGAAATTTGATTGAAGAGGGCTGCTGAGAAAACCCACAATAGTCTGTGCCGGAGATACAAGACAGCAATTGAAAGGGGGTGCATTAATTGAAAAGGATTCTTACAGGAAACAGAAGTGCAGCCAAGGATCAGGCTTGGATGAGGTGCTGCCTCTCAGAAAAGGGCTGGAGACCCTTTTCAGGTTTCAAAAAGCATCAGCCCAGAGGCAGGGGAAAAAAAAAAAAAAAAGTGGAGCAGCAGCCAGCCCTGTCCCGATGGAATTCCAGGGGCATGGAGAGAGCCTGGGCTTAACTGGACTCAAGCTCGGAGAACGGGGAGGGGGCACACAGGAAAATGGTGCAGACAAAGCACAGAGCCAAGGTGAGCAATCCTGGGAAGTGATACTGAAATTCCTCCTGCACAGGAAGCATTCATCATTTCTCAAGGGGCAGGAGTGGTAATGGGAATAGTGGCTTCACTGAAAAGCAAGTTTTGTTCATCAAAACAAACAAAAGGAACAAATTCTTCCTCTCCCATCACAAAGTATTATGGAGAGAAAAAAAACCACATGCATATGCAGAATAAAAGTACTAAAATACCACAACGCGCTTTGGTGCAGCATTTAGCTACACCCACACACCCAACAGGTACCCTATTTTTGTATATTCTTTCCTAAAGGTCTCAACATTCATCACACACAGGTCTCTTTGGTCTGTCTGCCCAGTACAACCATTTTGAGGTTATCCTCCAGATGACCACTGATTAAAACAAAAGCAACCCTCCATTTACTAGACAACTAAAATTGAGCTATAAAATTCAACCACTTGGACAAAACCTCCCGAAGGCAGCCTTAATGGTTTTTTGGTTTTTTTTTCCATAGGAACATTGGTATCAGTGTAATAATAAAATAAAACACTTAAGATTACAATAAAATCCTACCCTGAATATGCACTTAGGGAATGCACTAGAATTGTTTTGAAACTAGTATATAATCCTTTATGAGAACAAAATGATGCTTGTGGGGATTTTCTCCTCTCGACCTATTAAAAAATAATATGTTTAATCAATATTAATGTCAGAGCATAGAACCTGCACTCCCAGTTAACTGGTTTATTAACAAATAAAAAAAAAAATCTATTACTCCCAACAAGAATATTTTCACACTCCATCACAGATTTAATTACTAATGGCACTTCAGGCATCATACCAAATTTCAAGCCTAACCCTTTTATCCCTACATTACATCACAGCAAGGTTAACATTACAACTCAGGTGAACTGACTTCACCTTCCATCAAGAATTTTGCCAGCAGTCACAGAAAGCAACTCTTGAGTGCTAAAGCACTAAAATTCTCATTATTTGTTTTCCAGGCAGCCTGTTCAGCCGTTGCTACACACATTATTTTTAAGAAACACAGCATTAACTCCCAAAAGACAAAATTAATTCCCCTGCAGGAGCATTTACTTGTAAAATCCTGGTAACCTGATGAACAAAGGAAAATAAAATTTGGCTCCCCAAAGAAAACACTTCATCTAGCACACAAAGGAGGCAGATTCCTAAAGGTGACAGTAAATTACATTATACTGGCTCCAGCCTTTAATAACCACTGAATAGACACCACAAAACACAGCTGCTCTGATACCACTGCAAATACATACAGCCCAGCAGCTGCCTCAGTTTTAACTTGGAAAATCCCTTTCCTGGCCCAGAAACCAAGTGGTGTTCTGATTTGTGTACTACACGTGATACAGGAAAACTTAGTCAAGGACCAGTACCTTATCAGCCATATAGGCATAAAATGAAACCTCTTACTTCATAGAGATTCACATTAATAGAGGGGAAACGCAGACCAAAAATACAGACAATATGCAACAGAATGTACCTGATGAATTGCGACTGGAAAGCTAGTAAATCCATCCTGAAATAATATGCATTTGTAAAATCTTTCAGAATGCAGATTGCAGCATAAAAAAAGAAAAAAAAAACAAACAAACAAAATAAAACAATCCCAAGACTGAACAAACACCAATTCAAAATTCAGTGTGAAAGTTTAACACGTGCCCAAAGTGACATCATCATTTCAGAATAAAAACAAAAATGCTCATGCACAGCACATTCTTAGCCAATAAATCTAGGCTATAGCTAGACATTTGAATGCTTTCATCACATGTTTTTTAAACAAAACAACCACTTGAATGTGTGTTAACACCATGACTACAAACACAGACTGCAATTGTAATCTGTCCCACCAAGGCTTTTGAAACTATCAGGAACAGTCTTCCCTTTACACTGGTTTTTTTTTTTTTTCCCCAGCTCCAGCTTCAGAGCATTAGTACTTGTCCCAACTACCAGACACACAAAACCAATTACTCTCACTTTGCTGTAGCTGTTAGTGTATTTCTGGAGGTCCATTCCCTTCCAGCCTCTTCCTCTGTAAACTACATAATCTGTCTTTACAGGCTGTGCTCCCCTGGTTTTGGTTATTTCAAAGTTTGCACTGGCTGGAAGTGATTTCACCAGATTAATGCTTCCAGACAGTGCACCCATTAACTTACAACCCTTTCAGTATTTTCTACAGAATATTTGATGTGACTGTTGAAGAAAGTGGAAATGTGCATATTCTGCAATCCACTACTGCCTTTAACAGGGGTCTCATCCACCCTAACCAGGTTTCCACTCTAACAAACACAGCTGGGGACACCTGGATTTCCCAGTCCAAGACTCCCAGCATGGATGAAATCACCAGCACTGCTTATCCTCAACAGGCACACTTCATATCTTCAGTATTGAAGGATTTGGGATATTTTTAGTTCATCTCTATGGCTGAGGATGCACCTATGCAGCACACTCACAACAAAACAGATCAATTGTAGAGCAAGATCCAAGTACCAGTTTTTATCCAGGACAACCAAATCCTGGCGAGAGAGAATATAAGAATAAGATTGTCCTCCAGCAAGGACAGAAGAATTAGCAAATTCTTATAGTAAAACTACTGCATTGCTGACAGGGAAATCAAGAGGCCTTTGTAAGTTAATTACATATGGCCTTGAAAGCGATCTTGTAACAAGGAAATCTTACTGAACAGTTTTACAAAGAAATCTCCTGTTGATCTTAGAATAATACCAACACTTTGTTTTAAACAAAGCAAACATGTCACCACAGTATTTACAACTTGGGAATAAACTTCCCTTTTGTACAGAAATGCTTACTCTACCCTATAAATCCCAAAAATCTGCCTGAGTTTCCTTCCAAAGCAACCATCATTGCATAAGAACATTCAAAAGAGTCTCTTCATCTGCACCACTAATGTCACAGCTCCAATTCTTACCCCATGAGGCAAATAAGAGTGTTTTCTGAGGTTCCTTCCTTGCTGTTTTCTGACAAAGAAGAATCAAGCAGCAGGAGCAGAACTGCAAACAAGCCACTATGCTATGATGCTTGTGCACAGGATGGAGTGGCAATGGCCCACACCTGTTGTCATTATAGTGCAAGAGTTCTAATGTCATTACATTGCAAGGGTTCCATATTGCCAGAGTTTCATACCTCCCTGATGTTTCTTGCAGACAGCTCCTCTAAGCACTGATTCTTCCTTGTCCTCACAGCAGCCAACTGACTCCAGCACCCACCAACCCACTCTTTTATACCACTTGTTCTTATTGGCTACAGGTGTGGCCTGTTAACATCAGGCCTGCTCCTAATCCTTAGTAACTGGCTCAGCTGCAACTCTTTAGGGGGTAACATTACATTCTATACCACCTTCATTTACCCACACTGTATCCCCCTACACACACCCAAACAGGCTTCCAACTTCTATATAGAAGTATTGCTTCATAACTGTGGTATCAAAAACATTAACTGGATTGAATATCTAATTATATCTATTTCTTTACTCATCCTCTGTATTTTTTTAATAGGAACTTACATTGATTACAGATTTTAATACCAAATAATTTCCCCTGTATAACTACTGTCAATCCCAGACTAAGTAACTGTAATGAGCACTAAACAAATCAAGCTTTTCCAATATTAATTTGTATTTTTGGAAAGGAGTAACAGGGGTACTGATCCAACTTGTCCATTTTACCAGTGCATCAGTATGGAAAAAAAAAAAGAAATATTTTGGAACAGAAAGGAAGAGAACAGTTTGCCCCTGGAGAGAATAATAATATAGGATCAATTTACACATTAATGAATAAATTATTAACAATATAATAATGCAATTTCCTTAAATGATGAGCTATTTCCTCTTTACTGCAATATTTTACAGCTTACCTATGCACACTTGCATATGGCTTCCTAATCCCAGAATACAGGGCAGAATTAGACACGGAAAGCTTCAGTAGCAGCCCCTGGAGCACTCAGAGAGCCTTTGCTGCCAAAAGCACTTCAGATAGGACTGGTTTTAATGGGACTGGAATATCAGTTGACTGGGTATAAGCTTCTACAGTAAACAAGGTTGGCCAGAAAAGCCAATTTCCAGGATGCTCCTAAGAACGGCAGAGGAGCAGCTTCAGCAAGGAAGCAGACTGAGAAGTCTTCCAAAAGGACAACAGTATGGCCCTGCTGGAGTTTAAGCAATCCATTGCATCTGAAAGCTTTTGTGCCCTTCTCCTGCCTGACATGACAGGCAGGGAGAGCAAGAGAAGAATAAAATTAATCCAAAAGGAGAAGAATGGGTTTTGTGCCAGACTACACAAGTTGCAAACCTGGCCTTGCCACTAATTCCAAGTTGAGGCACCAAATCTCATAGCAAGAATGCACAGGGTCTCAGAGGAGGAGATCGAGTATGAAAAAATGATGCAGTATTTATAAATAAATGCGCTGGAGGAAACTTGGAAGAGCTCCAGCAAGTCACAGAAGCAGTTCAAAGTAATACCAAAGACAATTCACTCAATGCCAGTCCTTCCTCCCAACTGGAACAAAGATCAAGCTCACAAACTACCAATTAGTTCAGACTGCATTAGAACACTTTGGGGCTACCCTAGCCAAACTAACCAATTATTTCATTCTTCAAAGGCCTTTCCCAGATTTAGAGACTTCCTTGTCCAGGTTTCGCCTACCAATACTCCATCAGATATTAAATACTTGGTATATATATCTTGTAAGAGTCACCTTAACAAAATAACATGTATTCCCATTTCCATTCTGGTTTTCCCCACTTTTTCTTCTTATATTCTGAATTCTCACTTTTCACTGCACATCTCCACAACTTAACTTTAACTTCTCCAAATTAGGGCATCCCTTTTTTTGTGTCAGACAAACTCCTGCATTAATTTGCCTCTTCTTATTTCACTTCTTTTTAGAGCAGGTTCAGTCCTCTTGATACCACCCTAATACTAAAAATTAAGAATCCAAACAACCACTACATGTTCCTTGCAAAGGAAACAAAGGTTAGAATTAAATACTTCACTTTAAAGCATCTTGGACTACATCCAGAACTGCCTCTCATTTCACACAGATCAAGACTATTACTCCTCACACACTTCATAAGAGATCACGATTACTACGATTACTACTGACTTGAGAAATGGAACTCCTCTCATAAACGCCATCCCCCAGCCCTTTCCTGACACTAAGGTGGGACCTCAAAACCACACAAACAACAAACAAAAATCAGCCTAAGTCAGTTACGAGGTCTTACTTCACATGGAATGAATCCAAGGTGACAGCCTAAAGGCACTTGGCAGCAGCTTCCTCAAGGCATCATTTTTATTTTAAAAGCCAGCGTGAACAAACGTAGGAAATGTGGGAACAGGTTTTTGTCTACACAAAGTTACACAGGAGGGCCACAGGGATCCAAAGTGTGGATGAAAACCCGGAGCTCACGGTGATTTTGATGCTGATGTGAAGAGATCCCTCACCTCCTGCCCTGAAAAGTTCTGTCTCTTTTTAAAGCAACAACACAACCACACACTGCACTAAACACTGCAGATTGTTTTGGTAAAGAATATCCAAACATGAGGGTGTTACACACTCAGCTGTTAGATCAGTGAGATCCACACTTTCCAGCTCATGGGATTTAATGTCCTAGCTGACATTTCTGCAGGTAAAATCTACTGCTTTGAGGTGGTGTCTGTCTGGTAGCAATCAGAGTCTCCCTATTTTAGGTCATGTTTCTCATCACTGATATCTGCTGGTGAGAAGGAAAGAGACAAACTTAAAAATGCTCATTGTAAGTAGCTCTTTGAGTAACAGCACCTTTTGGAGGAGTCTGGTATTCTGACTAGAGAAGCTACCTGAATAAGATTATTTAATTTACAGTTCTACTGTGCGTGACACAAAGCAGTCTTGTTAAAAGCTACGGAAGCATTTAGAATTGAGCAGGACAGAATACACAATTTCAGATTGTAATGAAGGAGCTGTTACATGTTCATATAGCTGTGAGCTTCACCATAACAGCAGCAGCACAGAAAAGCCTTGTACTTCCTTTCTTAAAATCTGGCACAATAGAGGTAACACACATGAAACTATAAAAACATAGACATTACCAGTGAGGAACTGCAGAGGGAATTTTGAGGTGAAAGCAGAGCAGAAACAGTGGGAATAAAGCTTCAAAAACATGTCAAGTTCTATCTTTCTCTCAGGTTTAACCACTTTTGGTGTGTAAGCAAAGCCTTTCAAAAGTCAGCCCAGGAATCACTACACCACACTGTAAGCGTCAACACAGGCATCCCTTCTGAAGTAATTTCTGAGGTGCCCGAAGCCACAAGATGAAATCCCTTAGGAATTCTGACTCCAAACACTGTCCCACTTACAATAACAACTTGAGTGTTGTTGATGTGGAGGTTCCAGCAGGATTTGCTGGCAGGCAAATCACCTCAAACTCATCCCATTGCTCAGCTACGTCCACCGCGCTGCTGGCTTACGTCACCTTAATTGAGCAAAAAGCAACTTAACTTGTGCTGACTGCTGACAGACAGAAAGACTAATCTGAAGGCACATTTCAAAAACAGACCTGCTGTCTGAAGTGATGTGATTTATTCCTGACTCTGAAAGCCAGGACAGAGCTCCTGAGCTGGTGGAGCACTGGGCTGAGCAGCAGAACGCAAACATTCTGGTTCTCATCACAGCCCGCTGCAGGGATGTGACAGGGTCACAAAGGCATTCTTCACAAGCCAGTTTCCACTACTGCTTTTCTGACTGCTCCCCAACATGGAGAGGCAAAATATGCAAACTTTTATTGGCTCTTTTTGAGAGGAAATTGTGCAAAACCTTGCTGGAATGCACAGAGCCTTCTAACAAGAGTAAATAACCACGCACTGCCCTGCTGTCCTGGAGCAGGGATAGAGCTGCAGCTGAATTTCAGCTCTTGCCCATTTGGTAGCTTTGAACAGTTGCAGAATGCTGCTTTGAAAAGGTCATTTTTTAGTGTTAAGAAGATCACTGGCCTTTTATGCCTCAGCCTGAAATAATGGCATTCACAAAACCTATATGCTATATTTAGTTCGTACTGTTTATATTTAGTTTGTTATGTTTTCAGTGACTAATTAGAAAAGAAAGATGTTTGTTGCTTACAAGCCAAAAATACCCCAACCAAAACCCAAAATAATCCAAAAAACACCCAAGGCAACCTTTTTTTACTCCTAGAAAAACAAGTTATTTTACTTCTCTGCTGATGGTTCCCTAAGAATCAGAGTGAACCCAAACTAAAGACTTTTAACCTACAAGCTGCAGTGGTTCTTTTCTGCAGATACCTTGAATTTCTGAGCTTTACAGCAGCAGTCAAAACACAAATTAACTCTGAACATGGTCATGTTGAGTTAACTGACATGTTTGGTTCACACGGCATTGATCATTTGAATAAACATGATGCAAGCTCTTTAAAGAAGCCAGTGCTGCAATCTGAAGTTTGTATTATGCAACTTGTATTAATTGGCCTGTTCACTGTACAGGAAGATTCCACCAGCTGCAATCTTTGTGTGACTACAGCAAAGGAGCAGATTTCATCTATTTTTTAAAAATTAAACGTTATGCCTTTAAAATAGAAAGTATTTTTATGGGAAAAAAAAAAAAAGATGAAAACCAACAACTTCCTGCAGTTTTTTCCTGAGACACATTTTACTGATTTCTTATATGCAATGAAGCTCAAGAGTCAGAGAGAAATGCTCAGTACTGGAACTCTTTAAATGAAATTCAATACAAATTCATTTACAGGCAGTTTCAACACTGCCAGTTTGGATTATTACTACTTATGTATCAAAGTCATGCACCATTTTGGAGGCTTTAGCAAGCCTTCATTGTTTGCAAGAACAAGATAAAATTATTAGTAACCCACAGAATTCTTCATTATTTTTATCTTGTTAAAAAAATCAAAGGTCTCACGCAAGAAGAACACATGGAAGGTGCTCATTTGAAACAAAGAGAGGCAGGAAAAAGTAAATCCAGGGAGGGAGCCGTAGTGCAGCTCAGGTCCACATGGGGGACCCAAGGCTAACACTTCAACAGCTCTGGCACCGCAATTCACCGAGGCATCACAGCTCTGGGAGGTGTTTAAAGTCCTTCCAAAGTGGCACATGCACAGAAATCATCTTTTAGATCATGGCAGAAGAAAGAATTAAAGGTATGCAAACAGAGAGGATGGAAGGGAGGAGAAGGACAAGCACTCACCAAGGGACAGGACAAGCGGGACCGACCCCGTCCCTGACCCAATATCTGGCAAACCCAACTTCACATTTCTTCCTTGAATTTGTTCCTTGACTCATGATCCCCCTAACTGGGGGGCAGTCTTTAGTGTTGTGAAGTTGTGTCACAGAAGCCTCCAAGAGGCCAAAACAGCCAGGCCCCAAACATTCTAGAATACTGAGGAATTTTCTTGGCACTTCTTCATTGGTTGTCACGTTAAATATTCCAAAGTAATTTCTCACTGCTTCTCCATAGAGCCATTTACTTCTCAAACAGTGACTACTTAAAAGCAAAGGCAATACCCCAAAAGCATTTTAATATCCAAGAAAATGACTTCAAGTTGAAGCACCATGGCAACTACAAGTTGCTATGCATTTTAAGTTTATCACTTCCTTTGAATTTCCATTTATAACAAACCAGAGTTGTTCAACACCCAAACACACTGACAGCCCAACCCTCCAAACAATGACATTTTCAAGTCTGATTCTCCAGTAGTCAACAAACAAAACAAGAAAAAAAGTTAATAAAAAGTGTTTTACTGGCAAGAATAAATACTAAAACAATGAGGGATGGGGTGACTCTCAAAAACTGCTTATTGCTTTACAACTAATAACATTCTTCCAAGTCTTTTCATGTGGAGACATGGGGGTCACAGGGAAGTGAATGCACTCACATGAGGTAAGGAAATGTGAGAAATGCTTAGAATGTGAATGGGAAGCCATAGCAGGATAACTGAGGATATAAACTAGAGATGAACACCTGGCAGGAATATCCAAGCTTTAAAACAAATAGAAGTATTCACCATGTGGTTGCAGAATGTCTCTACATTTCCATTTCCAACTACTTTCCAAGTCTAAAATGTTCAAATCTGCACATGCAATACATCTGAAGATGAAGATCAGAAGTACAAACCAAAGTACAAACCTTTTTTTTTTTAGAGGGAGCAATTTTGCAGGACAATAGTAAATTTCTAAAAGTTACAGAATCCATAGTGATCAATTTTCCATGTGCTTTAGGCAAGAAGAGATCTCAATGAGTTGGTACCTTTCTTAACAAACTCTTCACATTTAAGCAATTTCAGAGCTGTTCTAACTCCTATGCAGAAAAAATCCCCAAAACAACAAAATATCCCCAGACAACAATGCAGCTTAGATTCAGTTCTTAGGATTATGTGCCTTAACTACATCTTCAGCAAAAGAGATTTTTTTTTTTTTTTTTAACAGAATTGTTATTTTTAAGCTTTCCTATGTTTTGGACTTCTGATGAGATCAAAATACTGCTCCTATCAGAAGAGTCACTGAATCCAAATGTTTACAGGGAAAACTTAAACACAGAGTAATTGCTAAGCACACAGTACAAGCAAAGTTTTGGTGGAAATGCAGTATTTGAGCTATAATGTAAAACTTCCCCTTCTGGGTTTATTTCAGTCCAGTTCCTGCATCAAGAAAGTTGAAACCAACACTAATTATTTTTTGTTACAAGGTTTTTTTAAAGCTAAACTATTTAATTAAGAAATTCTACTTAAATTATTTTCACTTTCAATTTAATAATTAATTTTTCAAAGACTGCACTGTGGACTTTTTCATTTAATTACAAAACATTACTTAAACTTATTTAAAAAAAAGAAAAACTAAAGAAAAAGAACTTGTTTCTCCCTTAAAACTTCTATCTTGTTTCATATTTATTACTATAAAACTTTAAACTCTAAGTTTTTTTACTTTGTACTATTATACACTTCTAACTAACTACACACTCATAATTTTAGTAGAATTAACTTCATTTTAGAAATCTATTCCATAGTTTTAAGCTAAATATAATGCTCATTAAAGAGTTAAAATTTGCATTAAAAGTTTAAAATTCTCAATATTTAAAACTCCAACACAGAACCATTTTCTCATTTACAAAATTGAAAGGCTTAAACAAATATTTTCTACTGTGAAGGACAGTAGAAGTCCATAGATATTATGGAATATATATACTATGAACATCATATATTTTTTATATATACAATATTATATATTTAAGTCTGTTTATATATTTCAGCATATTTCAATATATATTCAGCATATTTCAACTTAATACAACAATTTCCTTCATAATGAAATGAGAGAAAAAATATTTCATATTTTTGTTCTGTATTTTTGCAGCTGACTGTGCCACAATTGTCACTTCTGTTATTGAATTTACAGCTGGCAGTCTTTATGCACTTAAATAAAAGATAGATAGTGGATTATTTTTCCATTTCTATATGAAATATTCAAAGAAAGCAAATACACCCAGCAAGAGGTTGTGTAAAATTTATAGATTATGGATATTAAGTGTTTAATATAATAATTGTGTAACTGCAATGCATCCTGTGTGACCATCTTTGCTGGAAAGGCCCCTAGGATCTACTAAAACAGGAAAGAAATGAAAAATAGGCCTTCATGAAAATTTTTAATGGTCTGCAAGGTAAGTATCTAAAAAAATTAAGAATTTTTACTCTGCTGCTTTTATTGGCATTTCAGAAATAGGAGATTTCAGAGCAGAAAGCAGCAGCAATGAATTACATAATGGAAGGCACTCTACAAGACCAAGGACTATCAGATTTTTGAAAAAGGAAAGAAGTGTCAATTAAAGATTCACTAACTGAAAGAAGGCACATCACAAAACGTTTAAAAGCCTGAGCAGTCACAATCTATGGAAACTTTTGAACAAGCAGGGAAATACATCAGAAACTGATTATATTATTTTGACCATTGTCCATTTCCTGCTGATAAATAAGCAACAGCCTCTTTTAAAACCCTGAGAGCAATTAAAAGATGATAACAAGGACATTTACAGTAATTGATTACAGAAACAAGTAGAACAAATCTTTGAAAGCAAAACCTTTGGTGCCAAGGGCACCACACATTTCAGGTAGGTTTGGTTTTGTTTTCAAATACACCTGAGGAGCTACAAAATACTCCCATAGGTTATCCCCTGAAACAGAGCACAGGAAAAGGAAAATTTAAGCTGCTATTTCTGCTTCACTGGCCTCTCTTGGCTGACCGAGTACAGCTGTAGTTCCACATTTCCTGGAGGAATGATCTGCGGAAAAAAGGGTGCTCAGAGATGCTCAGCACAGAAATCTCCCCAGTTTCCAACAGAGGGAGCTGGCCAGACTCACACGGCAGTCTTGAGAGTCTCAAAACAAAACTCAGAGGTAAACCAACCACACGGAGCAACTTATTCTCACCTCTGCAGGAAGCAGAATTTAAACATGCCAGCAGCCAGGCTATATAAAAATGGGGAAATGTCACATTATTTCTTTAAAAAACCCCAAAAAAACACCAACAAACACCCCCCCCCTCAAAAAAAAAAAAAAAAAAAACAAACAAGAAACAACATCCCACCCAGAATATGTTAAGGCATGCAAGTGGTAAGATGCTTAGTTTTATTTGAGACATTTCAGTTGCATATGACCACTCAAAAAAATCTGCAATATTTTCCAGTTAATAGGCTGCTTACAGGTCATGAACAGACCCTTAGAGGATGCACCCTTATAGCCCAGTGGGCAGCTGCAAATCAGCTGACAATGATTCCAGTAATCTGAAAACTAGGCTTTATTACATGGGATTCTTAAGGTGTAACCATGACTGCAAGGCAAAAAAAAAAAAAAAAGGCAAAACAAAACAAAACAAAACAAAACAAAAAAAAAAAAAAAAAAAAAAAAAACCACCAAGCCAAAAAAGAAAACAGGAAAAAAAGGAAAAAACAGTAGTTTAGAAGATTTTTTTCCTGGGTTTAAAAGCTGCTAAAAATCCAGAGCACTGCTAAATCTTCTCCTTTTCTGTAATTGCCTAAGAAACCACGATAGCGAATTATTCATTGTCACAAGTGTGAATGTCAAGCTGTGACCATCCTGACTCTGGACAGTTTGCGAAAGAACCCTTTGATGTGGATTTAAATTAAAAGGGTTCTTCCTCTTGCCCCCAAGGTGCAGTAAAATTCAAATGCAGACCTCAGTGTTCTGGCTTCATTTATAAATTACTTTTTGACTGACAGAAGGCTTCCAAGAGATTCTCTTTAAAGTAGATGGGAAGATAAGAAGGTGGCTGTTAATCATATCCATAACATGCATGCATATTGCAGTTACCAGCCTTAAAATTACCACGATTTTATATTTTTAGCACTTGAAATTCTTGCAGAAGCAAAATTATGTTCCTAACATTTCTCAGAAGAAAAAAGCGAGACACTTCAGTATTTTCACATGTAAGAGCTACTTGAATTAAGGGCTGATAAGGATCTGTATCTAATTGATTAAGATGCCAGTTGATATCTACTAAAGATAAAATACAAATGAGCAAAATCCTCTCATATATTCTATACACAATTCATGCCTGTCTACTTTTGGGAAAAAATGGACATATTAGTTCTATCAGGTTACTTGAGGTTATGAAAAGACTTCCAAACACAGTTCTGTGCATCCCCTCCCCCCAAAATATCTAGAAATTGATAACTGACAGCTCAGGGATGCACTCTGGCAATACAAGAAGTAAGGCACATAAAAATACGTGCTAATTTGTGAACTGTAAGCTGTACATTCTCTTTATGATGTGCAATAAAGAAGAGGAGCATCTCTTGTGCATTGTCTTTCCTAAGAGAACGACATAAAAATACCTTTGCTACAAGTGGAGAAGGAGCCTCAACATCTAAGCAAGGAAAGCTCTTAAACCACTGTAAAATGTTGAAGTCTGTCTGTAAATAGACTCATTAAGGGATCAGCTCAGCTTCCATATCTTGCAAGTTTCCAGTCAATATTCCCCTGCACTGGTTCTTCACACTTATTTATGTAACATTCATAGTGCAGTCCGTTTTCTGCTGTATTCAGACTGGAGACTCCCTTCAGAAACGTTTCAGGATGCATCTGCCACTTTAAGCACCTCCTCAGCCAGAAAAATGACTTCAAAATAGTTCTGAAGTACCTACCCCTTTTGACAGCTACTCAACTTCATTATTTCAGAAGTTCTGATGTTCCTATCACGGCTACTGGTGAATTCTAAGCACCAAAAGTCTTGAAGATGCTTGACTCTGCCCCTTTGCCCAGGCAACAAATCCAAAATCTCAAAATGCTTTACACCGAACAACTTTTATTAGTGCTGTACTGAGTCATGCCTTCTGCTCTTGCTCTTTCCTTTTCTTAGTTTTCCTGTTTTCATTTATTTTAATTTATGAGTTGTCATGCAATAAATTCAACTTATTTTTTGGTGCGTACCAATGAGATTCACCATTTTCCATGTTAAAAATCAACACACACATTCATGGAAGTACTTCCTGCCTTGAGGGATTTTTATTCTGTTTTAGTGTTGAATCTTCTTCCTGAAAGATTAAACTTTAATCTCCCTAAGCCAAATTTATTTAAATATTTTGGTCTGAAAATTTTAAATCCCAGTTATACAAAACAGTGTTTATGTAGTCCTACAGTTCTCACTTGCTCCTTCTTTCACGCTGGCATAACACAAAAGCAAAAAGGCAAAGCAAAAAAGTCAACACCAGCATTAAAGTTTCTGTAATCCTAAATGATTTTAAAAGGGAGAAAAAAATTATAGAAAAAGAAGAAAAGCCTCAAGAGCTTTGCAGCAGTCTTCAGGTACTCACCCTGGGGCCTAAAACAAGTTTTTCCTGTTGACCATACCAACCATAAAGTTCATAGTTTAGCATGGAGGAACACACTCCAAAATTAAGCAGTGGTGTACAGAAAGGATGTTTACCTTTTCCTCCTGTGCTAGACCTTGTTCATTTATAATCAACGCAAGATAATTAATTGCCAAAGCTCCTCCACCCCAGCATTACTCATGTTTTAAGCAAGAAGTGGAACAAAACAGTGAAAAGCTTAGGAGACACTGTGTTTAAACCAAAGAACACAAACAGCTAAGCCAGCATTTTATTGCTGTTACCTGTTTGACTACACTTGAAAGACAAGGTCCTAAACTGGTTGTAAATTGTTGTAAACTCTAAGTTCATCACCTCCACCACCACCCAGGAGAGCTCCAATCACATGTACAAATTGTGTAATACACTTAATAAACTTAATACAAATATCAGCTCCACGTTCAGCACAGCTTCATTGGGTCATTTCTGATAGCTACAACACTGTGGGTCTTAAAGCAATAAATGAACTTTGCTGATCAATATCCTCCATTGCTCCACGTGGTGCTTTTCTTGCTCCCAAAGATGAGGTGTTCATGTCTGAGCAAATGCTTACCAAAAGGGATGCTGAGCACCTATGGAAGAAGTTTTACAGGCACTCGCTGTTTCATGACGTCAGATGAGAAAGATACTGAAGTTTTGGACACAGAATTGCTCAGTTTTGAGAGGTGTCTAAGAAAAATATTTTAAACATCTGATTAAACATCCAGATGCCATAAAAAATGAAGAGGAAAATATTACAAGATAGCTCTCTGAAGCTCAAAAAAATTAGGCACTTTCACACATTGCCACAACAGACACAATAACAGGACTGCTTCTCCCATAGATGAAAAGTCTTGCTTTATGCTTTGAAGCATATTATTAGTCTAAAATGCAAGTGTTTATTTCACTTCATTTCAACCTGTCTGCCTTATGAGAGAAAAGGTGAGGGCTCCAGTTTAACATGTGGGTCACTTCAACAAGAAGCCTGAATTTTGTTTGTCTTCTGCTTCTATGAGTCAAAAAACAATCCCTGTCCTAAATTCCCAAATTACTCTTGCTCAGAGTTCTGAACTCCTCTCCTGGCAATTAGTACCCCCCTTAAGCAGTCAAGCTGCTAAGTTAGGAGTTAGGCTCTACTTAGGCAAATGCAGATCAGTGCAGTCAGACCTGGATCACTCCTTTAATACAGGGACAGCATTCCCACCAGGAACAGGTGGAACAATCTCATTTTACAGTCTCTGTGTCTAGAAGAAAGGTTCTGAGCTCATTAAGCCTCAATAGCCCTGCATCATTTACAGCCTTTAACTACAGTGTCAGTGGTTCCTTGTCCTGTGCTAAACTCCTGCAGTTTTATTCATAAATACCATTTCTAATAGAAGAGCTCTACTTGAATGCTCAAAAATAACCCACCACGAGGAACAGCCACCCCTAAGCCCCACGAGAAATGTACACTGACTGTACTTCCAAAACCACTGACAGAGAAATGAGCATGAGCTAGATCAAAGATCAAAGCTTCTCCTGGAAGGTGACACAGCTGCAGCCATGACTCACATTCCCCCTGCTGCTGAAAGGAACAGGTTTGACCAAGTGAAGAAGCTGCAGACTCAGCATGTAGGGTGTTCTCAATATCCTGCTCCATAAATGAGCTGCTCACAGTGTCACTGTTACTCTTACAAATACTTTGCCGTGTCCAGATGAAACCATGGCAGTCAAATTGAATTTTCCATGTCTTTTTAAACTTATTTTCCCCTACACTATTCACAGCAGCTACTGCCATGATGGGGTAGGCAGCTGGGGTTGGCCATGCACTCTACGAGTCAGAATTTCCTCCAGTCTATTCCTCATTGTACCACTTCTTCGTCTCTGCTTCCAAATTTTTTCCAGACACATGAACTAAAATTAACTGCAGTGATGAGCTCACCACCACAGATTCACTCAAGGAGGTGCCCAAAGTTCATGCTTGCTCTATTTTCTGGAGGCTGGAAAACTCCTCATTTTGGAAAGCATCTCGTTAGGCAGCCTTCTCTCTGCTCTACCAGGGAATGGCAAGAAATTTAGGACGCGTTAAAGATGTGAAAGCACAGTGGAAATCTCTGACAGCCATCAAACTGGAAATACTTGCACACAACAGAGAACTATGCAGCAATGCTGCTTTGGTCTGGAGCTAGCACAGAAATATGCCAGAGATGAAAAACTAACAATCTGAAAGGCTTTTTATGCTCCAGAAAATTCACTCAGGAAAGATTTCTTGATTAAGTAGTGGATTCTGTAGCGTATCACCCAGAAATTAATTTCTCAACTTCGCCATAATATTTTTTCCCACACAGAATAAATGCTTCTATCTGTTTACACAAAACCTTGTAGGGATTAATCATATTTGAGCTCTAACCCACAGCAGGCACGTTTGAAATTACTTCCAGCAGATAAATGCCATTATAAACATGTAACAAATTCATCTCTTCATGGTCACACTGGAGCCCTGTGCCTGCTTGCTTGGCTTCCCCTGGCCTGAAAATCAAGGCTGAGGACAGCACCACCTAAATCAACATTCCTCCAGTGAAAATCTCACAAGCTGGCACAGGTGACAACAGCAACAAGAGAAACTGAGGTTTTAAATATAGTGGCAGGAGGGAAGATGCACAAGGAAAATGGACAATGAGACAATGAAGGTGTCCCAGGGTAGCTGTACCCACACTTGTTGCTTTTCCCCCACATAAAGAGGAAAAGCTGTTTTTCTCTGAGGTGATCTGCACTTGCCACAGGAAAGTTCCACTAATTGATGCTTCCAGAGAGGGCACAAACCCAGTCAATCCAAAAATGTGACCTCAACTGAGCTATGAGTCTGTGTGTGACCACAGCCACCAGCCCAAAGCTTCTCCCCACAATTATTTCTTGTACCTACGGAGTAAGATCAGGAAACTCATTTACTGGCACGAAAAGACAGTAAAGACAGCACAAGAAACATACAAAAGACATACAGTACAAAAGACATACAAAAGACAGTAAAAATGAAAAAAAATTAAACTCCCAAATTAAGTGCATTTGTTATCAAGCTTCCATAAAATATGCTCTAGTACAAACAAAAAAAAAGATTAATCCATCAGCACACATTTTCTACTAAAGTCCATGCTCCTCTCTTCCCATTTTGGATTGCCACTTAACAGAGGGAACTGTTAAATTTTTAATTAGATCTGAAGCATAAATTAAACTAGGATTACTGTACTGGTTTCTAGACTTCTAGGTCTTTTCAAAAGAGAAGAAAGAAAAATGGAAGCACCTATGTATTTTATATATATATACACCTGTATATATATATAAATTACAGTTATGTTATGGAGAGAAATGTTTAGTACCTGAAAACCTATACACACCTTAGGTTTCATAGCATACAGTTTGTTTGAAGGTACTGCATCAACAAACAGCCAATTAAAACAGAAATATATAATGGTAGATTACATCTGCACTGTGTTAAAGTGCTTGGAGCCCCACTCTTATTAGCATTGCTTACTTCAATTTATTTTACACCCATAGCAAACCAGAAACATCTAGGCAACCACTGTGCCTATAAAAATTCTAAGTAAACATTCAACTGCCACTGAATTCAAAACAGAACAAAAAACAACAACCAAACAAGAACAACAATAACAACAAAAATCAAACAACTTATTTGATTTATGCTTTATCAAATCAAACTTAGTTTGTGTGATAACACCCAGAAAAGCTGTCACATTCAATTATCCTCCAATTTAATTTAAAATGATTTAGCATTAAATGCCTCATGGACAAGCACATATAAAAGGACAAAAACACATCACAAGTAAAAAAAAAAAGTACAAAAGAACAAACTTTAACATTTTAGTTCTTTTGTTGTCTATCCACAAGGAAAAAAACAACAACATGAACCAAACAGAAACACTATCTCATCATCATCCATGGGATTTAGTGTTTAAAAAGCAAAAGAGATTTTCCTCTCTCTGACATAGTAATATTTTACTGGACCAAACCAGAAATGAGACAACTTACAACCCTGCTCTGCAGCCTCACTGCATATTTGTATTTGTGCACCACAGCGCTCTCCCAAGAAGGTACACAAGTGTTGGATTGTTTTGGTTGGCTGCTGTTGTTTTATACAATTTAAAGGCACTACCAAGCTCCCTCTGCTGTTTTGTTTATTCCTGAGATGTCAGTAAAGCACAAACCCAAGAAAAATGCCTTGTCCTAGACAGATGTGCATCCTAAAAGAAGAGATTAATTTGATTACTAAGACTTATCTCAACATTTTTAAAATAAATTGTAAAGTGCTACATTCCAAACTCAATGCAGTATAGAGAAGATTTTCCTTAATAGTAACTGTAGCACTTAGCACTTCCAAACAAAACATAAAAATAGGAAGTAGAAATACTCCATGCTATAAAAAAAATTAAATCTAAAAACATAAATAATAGTAAATATAAATAATACAAATAGTAAAATTAAACATAAATATTTATATAAATAAAGTCTATAAATATAACAAACCCAAGTAAAAACACTAAACAAAGTAAAAGCATAGTAAATTTCTCCTTCACAGTTCACCACATTCAGGACAAGCTGGTGCCTTAACCCACTTCCATTAACTTTTATTCTGCATTTCAAATATTGATCTTTTATGATACCCACTCAGGTATATAATACAAGGGAGTCTTTAAGCATTCTCTTAACATCCCAGCAAACTCCAGCACTGCAAATAAAGTCAAACTGCAGCTTTTGTGAGGAGCCTGGGCATGGGGCTTGCTCCCAGAATTCATCCCAATCCAGAGTCAGCTCCGAACTAACTTTGCTCAGTCTGAGCTTCAGTTCCCTCCCAGGTACACACAGCCAAGATTTTAAAGTTTAAATTCAAGGTGGGTCTTGATTTTTTTTCTTTTTAGTTTAGGGGGACTAAACTGAACATCACCTCTCATTGGTACTGGGATCCACAGAGGTGCCCAGTTTTCACCATTACTGAGCAAACAGCAATTTCAGAGACATTTTGAACTCTCTGTAACCTACAACTGCATTGGCAACCACAAAAACATCCAAAAAACCCAACCTCCACTCACCCTGATATCACTGACTTCTGAGAACAGAGATTGTGTTTGCAGTTACATTTCTGCTTAGTGCTCATCCTTCTACATCTCAGCCACAAGCTGATGTCCATAGGGAAAAAAATTAATTTAATATTATCTTACAAAGAGCCACTGCTTCAGTGACAAAACACCACCCCATGACTTAGGCTGGGAGACTCCTCTGGAGCTGATTTACTCTGACCCCGTGCTCCAAGCAGGAACAGCCTCAAACCCAGCTCAGGTTAATTAGAACCTTGTGCAGTCAAGTTTCAACAATCTTCAAAGACAGAGCCCCCTCGGCCTTCCTGGTCAAGAGCTGAGATGAAGCAGGTCACAGATTATGCTCCTCTCAAGGATAATTACATTTCTTTATCATCAAGAGCTGGCAAAAGCCCCTGTCATTGCTGACAAAATGATATTTGCTGTGTCAAATAGCCCTGGAAGAGTTAGCAGCAACAGCAGCAGCAGCTGTCAATTCCCAATAACAGAGTTTCTGCACTGAAAACTGTTTCTGACAGTATTTTTCAAAGCACAAGCATTTCACGAAGTCATCTTGCCAAAACTGACAAAACTCTGGGTATTCAGTCAGAAATATTCCTCTATTTCTAGGCACAGAGGTCCATACATTTACTGCTGTGGTGTGATAACAGGTGGATCAAATACAGAAAATGTTTTCTGCCTTTAAAGCCAGCAGACACGTCAAATAATCCATGGAGAAAAAACAGTGCTCACAAACAAGTCAGTTAAATGAATGGTCTTTTCCCTTATTTTATTAATGTGATTAATGACTTGCTAAATCACTTCTGAATCAACTTCTTTGGTTGTTTGGGGTTTTTTGTTTAGTTTTAATCAATTATAGTAACAAGTCAAAGAAAACCTAAAGATACAAATTCCCCCAGGAACTTGTAGCCAAGGTAAACATTCCTTCTGCCATTACTTTCTATTTGGTGCTTCCCTCCTTGACTGAAAAACAAACCTTTACCTGCTCAGTCAGCTTGACACTCCTTTTCTTACCTTAACTTCAATAGTTTGGTCTCTAGATATGATCTAGAAGTCCAAGAGAGAACCTGAAATTTTGATACTGAAACTGGCAGAAAAAACTAGACTAAATATCAGAAGTTTGTTTCATATGCACACAAACACGTGACAGTCAAAAGAAAACACGCAGCAGCCTTCCCCCAGTCCCAAAGTCACTTTAAAAAGTTCCTAAAAATTTAGACTTGTACCTATAAGTCTAACCCACAGGTTTTACACTCATTTCAGATAGTTCTAGTTATTTAAGGTCTGTACACACTCTGCTAAACCAGAGCAGTTAATTCTACACTTCTGATGAATTCCTGGGAGCACAGTTACTTTTTAATCCTGACTCATCTTCCATTTCAGCTATACCCACAACATTATTTTTCAAACTTCTGTGAACAGACAGGCAAGTCATTCAACTCAATAAACAATATTCAGTTTTGCTGGGTTCTAAAGTTTCTGCTGATTTTGGAGGCAGCCATAAAAGCAGACTTCAAAGAATATCTTCACATCTTTATTTCAATATGCCTCTAATGCTAGAAATAGCACCTACTTACTGTTTTAGTTAATCAAAGAAAGCTTTAGATATAAATAGAAACACAAGAGAACTGCAGGGAAATACTGAGCTGGCATTACTTAAGTATGCACATGAAAACACTGTATAAAAACTATAAGCAAATCTACATGTCACATTTTTTCCCCCCATATAGCAGTATCAGGCAATGTGATATTTAGTGAGAAACATTTCAGCATTAACAAACCCTCTTAAGGCAGATGGAGCCCATGGCAGCATAAAAGTCTTTTCCCTGAATAGCTGGAACTGTCTGAGGAGCTGATATTTGCAGCAGCTCTTCTGGAAAGTGGCACAGGTTCACATCAGCTCATATCTCACTGTAAATTAGTCCTACAATGGACACAATTTCAGTTTGATGAGACTCGCCCTGTGGCTGCAAAAATTATGGAAAGAGAGGAAAGACTTCATAACCACAGGAAAAGGAATCTGTGGCACTGATAGCTTTAATAGTTCTAAGCCAAGATGAACCAATCCTGGCAAAGTGCTCCAAAGGTACCACGAAAACACAAGCAAATAAAAACCCCTGAACACTTTTCTCCTTGGAGTGAGCCATGGACTTTGAGCTTGTAGCACTGACAGTAGTTTTCAAAGCACAACCAACTTCCTGAAGTCATCTTGCCAAAACTGACAAAACTCTGGGTATTCAGAAATATAATAATAATATTCAGAAATATTATCTCTATTTCTAGGCACAGAGGTCCATACATTTACTGCTGTGCTATGATAACAGGTAGATCAAATACAGAAAACGTTTTCTACCTTTAAACCCAGCAGACACATCAAATAATCCATGGAGAAAAAACAGTGCTTACAATCAAGTCAGCTAAATGAATGGTCTTTTCCCTTATTGTATTAATGTGATGTTTGAGCTTGGCAAACCCACATCCACTCAGTGTAATTCTCTGTCTGCAGCTGGGATTGTTCAGCCTGGAGGAGAGCAGGCTTAGGCGTCACCTAACTGTGGCCTTCCAGTGCACGAAGGGAGCTGCAGGAAAGATGGAGAGGGATTATTTTTAAGGGTCTGCAGGGACTGGACAAGAGGGAATGGCTTCAAACTAACAGAGATAGGTTTATATTGGATACTGGGAAGAAATTCTTCATTATGAGGTTGGTGAGGCCCTGGCACAGGCTGCCCTGTGGCTGTCCCATCTGTGGAAGTGTCCAAGGCAAGGCAGGATGGTCCCTGAGCAACCTGGGATAGTGAAAGGCGTCCCTGCCATGGATGATCTTTGCCAAGCCGTTCTACAATACAAAATTGTACAGCAGAGCCTGAAAAAGATCTATTGTCATCTTTCCCCTATTCTACTTACATTCTTTATACTGTCAGCACTTAAAGCAGCCTCAATCCACCATTGCTTCCAGGCCGCTGAAAAATTACACATCAAACAGTGGCAGAGAGCAAATGCTGCTTTGACAAATGCAGCCTTTGACATAACTTCTAAGTTATGTCAAATTCCTCATCTTGTTTCCTGTATTCGAATTTCTTCAGCTATTACAAAGAGTTCTGCAAGAATTAGGTCCCAAGAGTTTTTTGAAGAGAATGAAAATTAGAAAGCTGCACCCCAATAATTTTTGATGTGGACATGCCACTACATTAGATTAGGTGCAAGTAATTATGTGAGCTAAAAAGCTTGCACAGAAAACAAAAACTATTTTTAGGTAAAAAATAGATTTCAAGTGTCATTATTGTATGCAGAAGAATTTTAAAGTAACTGCATAGAAAGCTGTTGTAGTCCCTCTAGAGTGGACTCCATTTTCCATTTAGACTTGCTTCTGGAAGACTGGAGATTTTTAATTCTTTTTTTCAAAGTTCTGTTCGTGCTTTTGCTGTCAGCAACCTGGCTTAAAAAGCAGAAGGCAGTGCCAAGATACTGGTTGCTGACTTCTCTGCCAAACAATTCTTCTATTGTTTCTCAGGATTTAAACTGACTTCTTTTTGGATAAAGGAGTAGTCACAAACCAGTCCAAATTAAAGAGCCTGAAAATTGGGAAAGCATGGCAAGATCTTTATCAGGATTATTTGGAAACTCAGTCAACTATTCTTTAGTTTTATTTCCTTATTTTCTCTTCACAAATGGATAATCATGCAAAAAAAGGACACCAAATACCTTTAAAAGCTTTGCAGAATACCTGGTAGGATTTAATTCAGGCAGTGTTGGTAGAAGCTTCACAACCTAATTTCTGGTGATGAACAACTTAAATGAACAAACTTGATTTAAAAAGTGTTAGTTTCCAATATTCTTGTTACTCAGCTCTCCCTTGTTTACTAGACCATATGAGAACCCAGGTTTCCAGTGCTATTAGATAACTTATTCCTGATCTTGCTCCTCCCAGCCCAAATGAGAAATCATTAAAAGCACATAAATCCTACAGCAGGAATCCAGCAGCTGCTACACTAAGCTGCTTTCATCAGCTAAATTCTCTTTATAGCATTTTCTTCATATTTTAAAGATAGTCCAGTGGCACATCCAGCAAATTTAGGAATTGATTCCCATCATTTGAGAGAGTTTAGAAGTCTATCCCCATAAATGCAGTTTAACAGCAAACACCATCATTTGTGTCAGAGCAGTAATCTGTATTTCCACTCTTTCAAACATCTGAAAAGGAGCATCACCACAGGCTGTTTTGTTTAATAACATGAGATAATACTGAGCCCAAAACAGCAAACCTTTCAGAGAACCTTCCAGAGTGTTCTTGTCCTCCAATTTCCTTTTGGAGTTGTGTGTATGCAACCTACAGTGATTTACTATTAGCAATACTCAGGTAAGTATTTGGCTCTCAGATTTTATGAATATGCAACTCTATATTCTGAGACTATTGTCTTAGAAAAACAGAAATTCACTATCAGAGTTGATCAACATTTAGATCCACATGTAAAAAAGTTTCCGGATTCATTACTCAAATAAATCCATAGTTTCACTAGTTAAAAGGAAAAAAGCCCCAAATCCTCATAGCTTTAGAGAAAAATGTTGTCTAAATTATGATTAAACCTCTACTACACTATCCCACTTGTTATATTTTTCAAAGAATTTATTTCATGAGAGAATAAAGTAGAAAAGGTAGTTACTTCCTAATAATCCAAGTACTGAGGTGAAGAAAAATCATTCTTCAAAGCCCATGTGCTTTGATAGAACAGATCTTTTGGGAAGAAAGGAAGAAAGAGAAGATCATCTTTTCAAGTAAGTAAATATTTCATCATTTAGACTGTTGTAAGCATCTCACTCTACCCTCCCCAAGCTTATATCATCTAAATTAATCTCCTACTATCTCTAAAATGATCTCATGGGATTTCTGAAAGCAGGTACAAGTTTAATACTTCAAATCAATTTATAATCTGAAAAACAATTCAGCTTTCAAATCTCTCTGCCAGGTTCCAACTCAGTCACCCAAACTCCTTTGTGCAAAAAGTCAATTACACCAGTCTGAATCAATATTCAGCCAGCAGACAGTATCTAATGATTTCACAACTTTTATGTTTCTCTCATTAAATCTCTGCGCCTAGTAAAGCTTCAGTAGGAAGATCAGTAAGATTTTCATGTTTACATAGTTTATTTTCAAAACAAGCTAAAGCCAAAACATCACTATAAGCAAACTATTAAGTCTTCCCATGCAGCCATGCTTTGTGCACACACAGCACCCATCAAAGCTTCAGTGATAAGATAGAGTCAGAGATATTCTGCAAGAGCTTCTCTGAGTACCTGCAGCACCATAATTAAAGCAACATTCCTCCCGTTGACTCCTGGCCAATTAAAATGTATTCCCTGGTGATGAATGCCGCTCTCCAGAGCTGCTGGAGCAGTTTGGAGCCACACAGCAGGGCCGGGATCAGCAGCAAACACCTGGCACAGGTGGGGTGCACAGCGATGCCCTGTGTGGCATTTGCTGGGTTTCTAGGACGAAGGAGGAAATTATGAATTTGACTCCATGTTCTTAGAAGGTTAATTTATTATATTATGATATTCTATTCTATTATAGAATGCTAAACTAAAAATACACTAAAGCATAGAGCAAGATATAGGGTAAAATGATGAAAAACTCGTGACTCTCTTTTATAGAGCCCTAGACAGCTTGACCGTGATTGGTCATTAAGTTAAAACAATTCACATGTGGGATAAACAATTTCCAACCACATTCTAAGGCAGCAAAACACAGGAGAAGTAAATCAGATAATTATTATTTTCATTTTTCTCTGAGGCTTCTCAGCTTCCCAGGAGAAAATCCTGGGCAAAGAGATTTTTCCAGAAAATATGACAGTAACAGCCTTGCTTTGGCCATTACAAGATTCACAAGTGGGCTACCAAATAAAAGGAGTGACCAGAGGGTTCCATGGCTGCATGTGGAAACACTTTCCCCCTGTTTTCAGCCACTTTCCTGAACAATAGAGATTTCTTTCAGACCTTTGGAACACCTGAGACAAGAGCCAGCTCTCCTTGATTTGTGATTCCTCCTGGTACCTCTCCTATTGGAATATACAGCAAATCTGTTCCTCACTTGCCTTTCTACCATTTCTAACTTTGGAGACTTGCACTCTCAGCCCTCAGTGAGGTATTCCAGGCATTCCCCAAATGACGCTCTTCCATCTCTGAGCACCCCTGTCAAGCTCCTCTGTGTCTCCAGTTCCATTATATCACTTTCCTGTTAAACCAGTACTACTATAGCCTACAACTCCGCTCCTATTTCTAGACATGCTGAACTGGAACAATATTATTTCAGATGTCAGGTCTTTAAAAATTCCACTTTTCCAGCTGCAACTTGATTTCAAGAAGTCTGTTTTCTCTGCACTGTGGATGAAGGCCACAGTTTCTGCTTCTTCTCCTAAATGGAAGTGATAAAATATAATCCAAATATCAATAGATTACATTTTTCTCCTATCCTGAGGGCATGCAATTCTGCCAATTCATAAGCTTAGCATCATGAAGATATCAGTTGAATTTGAGCAAGTAGTGCTGCCTTTCAAATAGGAAAGGGAAATCTTGTTAAAAAGAGCCAGAAATCCTGGCATGAAAAGGTCAGTGAAAAGCAGTGGTGTTGTGACAAAGAAGAGCACACCTAAAAATCAAAAAGAATTATCTCCTCTGTATTTTCCATATGAAATTATTAAAATAATCCCATTCTCCTAAACAGCTTAGGACTCTCTAAGCATTAGAAATACCAGTAAGACAACAAATTGAAAAAGTTGCATGTAACTTTTTTTTAAATGCATATCCATTCAAGAAGCAACATTTGCTCCAAGTTTATTTTAGCAAAGTGGAAATAAAGGATTCAATTAAGATACTGGCTCAAAAGGAGACCTAAAGAGGTAAAAAAAAACCCAAAAAAGCAACAACAAAAAACCCCAAACAACCAACTTATCCAACCTTGGAAAGTCATCACTAAAATTTAGGACCTGGTGGCTCCATAAGCTGAAGTGATAAAATAGCATATATTATCTGCAGATTGCCTTTGTAGAGGTTCAGATCACATCAGGGAACAAAAAAAAGCAAGCTGTTATTTAACTACAAGTTAAATTTTCATTTTAGTGCCCTCTTCACAAAAATTTGTACCACAATTCACAAGAGTTGGGATATATTTGAAAATCTTTGAACGTCTGAAAGAACATGGAGCTTGTACTCCTCTGTACTGTGTGTTACTGCTGAATTCAGTATTCACCTTGACACACTTGAAGTGAGAGGGCAGTTTTCTTCCTGGTTATCTTAAATAAGAAACATATTGTTATATTTTGTTTAATATATTATTTAAAGAAACCAGTGGTAAAACCTGCAAGGAAAGGGATTTCAATGTTCAAGTTGGTACCTAAAGAATGAAAACTACATGTCAGCTAAAAAGAGGAAAAACCTTGAACCAGTATTAACGCTACACAGATGTGCCTTTTTTGGTTATTAGCTTAATTTTGAAAAGTCCCTCTCCCCAGGCAAATGAAAAATTAAAAGAAAACAATTAAGTACTCAAAATGAGCAAGTATATAGAGGAAAAACCATTTACCAAAATAAATTCTCTATAGAATGCCATTATACATCTCTTTTTTTTTTTTTTAATGCTGACTACCTATACAGGGTAACCAAGAAAATATTTTAATTGGCCTCTACCTTCATATTCTTCCACCTATTCATCTTGCACCACAAAGAAAACCTTTAATCTGTTTTTGTGGCAAAATAACGTCCGACAAACAGATGGTTAATTTTGGTTAGATAAAAAAATGCTTTAAAAGGGAGAGCTGAGCCATGTAAAATATTTAACATGAACCACTTCAGCTGCCTCGGAACAGGGTACAAAGACGCAAAAACTCTTGATGAATTCACACTATTCAGTTCATCTGCTGCCAAGACAGGTCACATCTTGAAAACACTGCAGTTCTCCTCAGCCCAAAGGAAGCAGCTCCTGTATGTAAATTCCTGTCCTAATTTCATGTAGGGTGTTCATCACTCTCCCCTCAGCTGCCAGGACTGCACATCAGTCCTGCTCCTGAGCATTTGGAGAAATAACCTTTCTTGTAAATATTTTATTTGCTCCATTGAAAGTTTTATTTTGAAGAAATGTGTCCATTCAGAGGGATGCTGCCTGTTCTCACAGAGCTCCCTTTTAACTGCTGTAACTCACAAAATCTTTACACCCCTACAGCTGCTGATGCACATCAGCCCTTACTCTGTACCATTATCCTCTTTTGGGACTTGCACCTCCCCAGCTTTTCATGAGTCAGTTTTCCCCAAATTATTACCCTGGCCATTACCACAGCACCAGGTGAATCATAAAGCAGGAACACTGGAAGGGGGTACAGCAAATTACTGAAAACAAAATCCCAGCTTCAAAGACCCTTCCACGCACAATATTTATATACTGTTCCTTACTATGCCTTGAGCAAGTAAATATATATATATATATATATATATTTATTAAATATCCAAGTATATCTTACAAACTAGCAATGGTATTATATAATTTTGGTGGTCAAAACAATCACCAAAACAGCAATCAGAAATAGCTCAAAGCAATGTCACCACAGAGCTCTCGAATTAACATTTCCATGGTATTTTGGGCAAAGCATGGTCTAAAGAGCATGAAAAGCTGAGATGCTTTGAAAAGTTAACAAACATGAGCAGTGGTTTTGTACACAAATTATTAAAAAAAGATTAAAAACATAGTCAACCCAAGTTAGTAAATTATGGAAATGTATTATGAAATTACATTCTTCTCCATTCCCACTTCTTTTATTTGAGTGCTGAGTGCTAAGAATGTACCATTATGTGGAATTTAGTCAGGCAATTTTTTTTTTTTTGCTTTATCATTTCAATACATAACTTGGAAAGCAACCAGTGAAATAGCACAATTTATCTCTAAAAATAAGACCAGAGATTTTAGTGGCTCTTGATTATGTTTTCCTTACAAGGATTCTTTACAGAAAAGTACAAGTTTCAGTTTAGAGCCCTGATAATTAGTGCCTGTGGGAATAAAGCAAATTATTTTTTCCACAGCAACATAATTTCCTGTAACTTTAATTTTTACATGATTATATTCCAGTGGTTGCTCAGACATAAGACTTTACTGTCTATGGTGTGATCAGGATTTGAAACAATTATCTGTGCTCAGTTTAATCTTTCCCATCCAAAAAAAAAGTTAGATTTATAGTTATTAAAAAACTGTGTATGAAGAAAGAGTATTATTTGCCAATAAGCTCCACATAATTTTAGGGCTGGTAACAAATTTGGATTCAATTATTTGAGGTGACAAAATCTAACAGATGCCACCTGTAAGTGCGCCTGGAGCAGAGGTGCTGCAGCCACCTTCCTGCAGGTGACAACTTACTCCCAAAACTCAGAATCCATCTTCAGTGACTGGGAAAAGCTTAATGCACAGAAAAGGGGTGCAGAGAAATGCTGAAATGCAGATGTCAGAGCTGCCAGTGGTTTGCAGAGAGGCAGCACTGCAGAGGTGACACTCCGAAGTCACCCCAAGTGGCTCAGGGGCACGCTGAGGAAACCCCTGCTGCTCTCAGAGTGGTTTGTTTTCACTCAGCAACGGGATGAAACAGCGTCTTACAGGGCACAGAGCTGTGCAAAGGACAGCAGAGGCAACCACCCTTTTCTACTGAAATAAAAGCCAAATATCAGCACTTTTTCTCAAGTCTTAATGATGCACAGGGATGCTATGTTTAATCATCACACCTCATGAGGAAGAATCATTTAACACTTCAAAAAAATCTCCTAAAAAAGACCAGTGTTCTACTTGATTGAAAAAAAAAGAAACCCAAACAAAGCCTACATTCCCTTGTAGACATCTCAGCCAGCAATATTGGATCCTTCCCAAAATAAATGCTGGGGTTACAGAATTAGAGCAGCAAAACCAGTGATGCCATGATGAGCCCAATGGACATTGTGTGCTTCACTCAGGCAGCTGCAGAACCCAAACCAGAACCAATCCAGATGGTGAAATGAGGCACTTACTGGTGTTTAAAACACCCTTAATCCCCGACTTTAGAAATTCAACAGCATTGCTACAAAGTGCTGTAAAAAAACCAAACAATGAAACCTCACACATCACAGCTAGTCACATGCCGGACTTCTTGCCATCCTGCTGATGCAATTCCCATCATTTTCAAATGGACTTTGGGAATGACTACTACGTCATTACATAAACAACAACAAAAAAACCCCACACGTACATTCTGTTATTAAGTTAAAAAATTGATTTTCATTTTATTTTAAAAGAATGTAACTGATAAATGAGCTGTTCCTACTCCTTCACAGCCTGAGTTTTTACCTGAATATTTTAAGGAATGGCCTCCTAGCACACAGGCGTTTATTCTTTTCATTTTTAGAGAGAAAATGTATGAAATGTTCATCTCCCAAGTAAATTATTTCTAGTAAAAAATGCTGCCCAATGGCACAAAACTAAGCATTAATAAAGCTGTTCAAGGAATGCATTTTAGTTCTATTCTTGAAATATAGTTTTACACTACATAATACATTCATCTTTGCTTCAGAATGAGTATTTCATAATGGATTCATTTGAACTTAACATTACTTTGCTTACATGAAAGCCACTAAGACTGTTCATTTTAAAATCTGTTTTATTCTCTGTTCAGCACTGTAGTTTTTCATCAATAGCTCTAATAGCTATTTCCAATACCCACTTTAATCCACTGAGAAAATCAAAGTGTAGCATTCAAAAACAAAGTATTCCTTCATCTGAGCATCATGAAGTTTCCCAGACAAAACCATGAAAATTTACCAGGAACATAACAAAAACATTGTGAAGCAGTAGGGACTTATCTAACAACCACAACACTGTTTATCTCCTCAGAAAAATAAAACAGCTTTGATTTTTAAAGAAAGCAAACATTCCCTGACCACAAGCTGTATTTTTCTGTTGTCATTTCACAGTGACATTACCATGACATCTTAAGAGACCTGCAGAAAGAATTGGTCTTGCCATGGCATGGCCAACAGAAAATACCAAAGAACAACTCAACTCCTGGCTTGTCTATAAATATTCAGAGGTTATTTTCTTCTAATTTCATCAATTAGATGGATTCTTCCCCAGACTAACACCAGCCAGTCTTTCACAGACAACAATCTGAAAGACAAACAGAGCTAAAATATTTCAATTTACTGACAGCAGCCCTACACAGCAAAAGCCCCTCGAGTCCAGTTGTTAATCTCTACTTCCTTCCCCTCCTGGTAAAACGAGAAGTTCTGGTCCCTAGCAGCACACAGATGCAAGCAATTCAAACCATCACACGGCAAATTAAAGAGCATCACTGAGCTGAAGGGATCACAGGGAGCAATTCTCCCTCCAAAGCATGGCCAGCAGGTTGTTTGAAGCACAGCAGAAAGTCATCAAGAGCAATTTGTCTTTGCTGTGCCATGTGAGTTTACCCCTGCCCATTCTTTTCCAGGCAGAAAGGGAGGAGTGAAGGAGGTGAGGGGAAACAAGAGGAATGGATGGGCTGAAGATTTTATTTACAGCACATTGGTTGAACGCTTAAGTGTCACTGTATTAAATATGTTGCAGGGGAGCATGCAAAAACATTCACCTCTTTGTCATTTATAGAAATAGATCAAGTAATCTAATCCATCAGTGTACAGAGAGGTTTCTAACATATCTGTTAATTACCACAATTCTAGTGAGTAGTCCCTAGTGCACACTTTTTCCCACTAATGTGAAAGAGTAAGCTTAATTAAAGTAAAAAAAAAAAAATCTGTAAAGCTTAATATATAATTCAAAGTCTTGACTTTTCAACATTTAGCAGTGTATCCTGAGCAGGTTTTAATTTTGACTGAATAGCAGAAAATCCTGCTGGGTTCATTTCAGGCTGCAGGCATTTGATACTGCACTGACCTCGCAGTATTTACATTCCCCTTAGGAAAATCTGGCATGCAGTCGAACTGGGGAAGATCACGTCTAACACTCCTTGAGCTACCAGTGCTAGAAGCAAGCACAGTAACAGTGAAAATAGTAGGGTGAACAATAAGGGCATGTATACAGAAATAAAATAAAAAGGAAGAGAAAGAGAAGGTCAAACATCAGAAGAGAAGAACTGGAGACAAAGAGTTGGAGACAGTTGTTTTTCTGATATAAATAAATCCCTATTCTTTTTTTTCCAAGCCAGTGGTGCAGAGAGGCTTTTAGACTACTAAAAAACCAAATTATTTCAGCTCAAGGAAAATAAACTGATCAGAAGACTTGAAATATTCGCCTCTGATCAAAACAAAGTAACAGCTGCCAACTGCAGCTTTGTCTGCATTGCATTTGATTTTTTGTTGTGGTTGACATATCTATGTCAAATTTGGACAGAAAAAAACCCAAACCATAAAATCCTCCATAAACTCTGCTTTGACCATTTACTCTACAATCCTAATAGAGACACTCGGTGAACCCAGCTGTTAAATCAAATCCAAAACCTATTCACCTCCAGTCATTACAATTCAGGTCCCCACTGCTGCAAAGAAATTAGGTAGGAATACAAGAGCAAATTTTCCACAAATTCTACTCCAATTTTTCTTAGACCATCTTCAAACGAGTGAAACATTTTGTTTGTTCTTTATAGATTCACTCTGCCAGCAACAATCTCCTGTATACCAAGCCTGGTGAAAGCGTATGAGACACACAGGTTCTGAAACAGTGCCAGATGAATTTCTTCACCTCCTTGAAAAAATAAATAAAAGCCTTAAGTTACCAGAAGAAAACTCTGTTTACAATTGTGCAAGGCAGTTTTTCAAGGAAAATAATAAAAGCAAGAACTCTTGTCTAAGTTAATGATTGCAATACTTGACAAAAACGATGGAACCTTCAATCCTCATTAAAAGTTCGAGAAGTCTCTGTCTGCACTAATGACTTTAAAACAACATCACTAAAAGTCAGAAAGAAAAAACAACTCCATTACCGAGCAAAAGACTTCCTCCCCCTCTTCCTTTAAGACCTGATAATTCCAACTCCTCAGCCTGATGCAATCTTTGCTTAAATCATCGAGAGCTGTGAAACACAGCAAACCCCACTTAGAGCCTAATAGGACACCAGCACTTTAATCAACAGACTCTACTTATGTCTCACTACCTTTTCAGCAACTAAATAGCAAGATTTTCAAGGAACTTACATATCAGAAACTCCAAAGTGTTTTGAGGCAGCAGGCACCCAAACAAAAGATTCTAATGAACAGGATAAAACACTGGCATTTGAATTGCTGAATTTGATAGCACTTTTTGTTGTTTTGAACCGCAAAACGAGCAATCAGAGGCACCAGAAATCCCGAATTTCTTGTTAGACAGGTTTGGCACTCTCACCTGAAGCTGGATGAAAACCACAGAGTGAGCTCAACTCTGAAGCACACTGCAAAGTGTCTAGCTTAGAATGCAAGAATAAGGAGCACTTCAGGAGAAGGGGCAAATTTTTATTATATTTTGAAAGTGAAGCAAAATGCAAATATTCCAGGTAAGAAACTTGGGAGTGGGTGGTCTGCAGAAGAGGCATAAAGAACAATGTGCTCTGTATATGTATGTGAGCATATATATGTAAGAAATAAACACTAGTGGTAACAGGAAAACCAAAAGGATAACCTTTCATTAAATTTGCATTTAAACAGATATCACTTTACCATACTACCAGGCATCACTCATCTAAATAATTCTAAAATGTCACCTTTTATGCTCTTCACTATGAACTGTGTAATATATTCAGCTAGAAAAGTAGGCAAATTTAATGGTTTTGTTGTCAGTTTATCTGCTCTTAAGAACAAAAAACTTTCCTTAAACCCTCCTCTTTGTGGCAATCACTACAGAGAAAGTTTAAATCTGGGAAACTCTAAATTCAGTTTGCAGGAAAAAACCCTTTCATTTAGTTATTGAATTGTCAGACAGACAGCAGTTGCAGATAAAGAAATCCAAGGCTCAGTACAGGGGAAATAAAACACCCTTGGCAGCAGTGTTGGCACAGCTCACAGCCTGCTTCCTTCCACAGCACTCCAAGGTGAGGTGGATGAAGAGACCTTGCAGATTGCAGGATTGCCAGCTCATTTCTACCTGGAGCTGAGCAACAGGAGGGGCACAGGCAGGAGCCAAGGCTGCCTGGCAGGGATCAGGACATCCTGCTGCAGTGCCCAGGGATGGGTGTAAGAAACCCCAACCCAGGGCTTTTAACAGACCACAAACTCCAAACACACAGCCCAAGACTCCCATTGCTGAGTGTAAATATTCAGGCTCCCAAACTCTTCCAGTTCACAAGAAATTCATAGAAATTCACAGAAAGACCAGGTTGGAAGAGACCTTCACGATCATTGAGTCCAACCCAGCCCCAACACCTCAACTAAACCCTGGCACCCAGTGCCACATCCAGGCTTTGTTAAACACACCCAGGAATGGGGACTCCAGCACCTCCCTGGGCAGAACATTCCAGAACTTTATCACTCTTTCTGTAAAAAAAGTTTTTCCTAATTTTCAACCTGTATTTCCCTTGGTGCAGCTCGAGGCTGTGTGCTCTGGTTGCGTCAGTGCTGCTGCAGACAGAGCCCAGCCCCAGCTGAGCACAGGCACATTCCAGGAGTTGAAAGGGGTAAGCCATATAATAAGGTCACCCCTGAGTCTCCTTTTCTCCAGGCTGAGCACCCCCAGCTCCCTCAGGGGCTCCCCACAGGGTTTGTGCTCCCAGCCCCTCTCCAGCCTCGTTGTCCCCTCTGGAAGCATCTGAGTGTCCCAATGTCCTTCCCAACCTGAGGGGCCAGAGCTGGACACAGCACTCAGGTGTGCCCTCACCAGAGACACGGACAGAACGACCTCCCTGCTCCTGCTGGCCATGCATTGTAGGACAAAAAAGACGTTAACATTTGTGTGCTTTAACAACTGAAAACATTTCAATGTTTCAGACCAGGTAAGCAACTGATAGGCACATCAAGCAGAGAAGATCTGAGTTTGTACCACAAGAGAGATTTCAGATCAGAACAGATGATATGAGTATCTAATGAGGTTTAGCTTGCATCATTCTTCTGATTAAAATTCATCATTAAAATGAACACTTGCTCTTACGACATTGATTGCTCAAACATGCATTTTTGTTTGCAAATTTCTTTTTCAGCCTTTGCATCAAACCTTCCAAAAGATTTCAATCACAGAGTTTTATATTCATCTAGAGGATTTTCCTTGTTCATCAAAAAATACAAAAGTAACCCTACGAAACGGTGTGAACATAATCTAAAATCCACACCAAAACTCTCCCCCCACAGTCTTAGCCATGAGGAAACCAAGTTCCCCTTTTAGGCACTCAAGTAAATCAGATTAAAAGGTTTTCTTCTTCACCATAAGCATTTCAGAGCACCATGTGTTTATTCTTGTTGCTCACAAAATTTTATTTCAAAGACAGATTTCTGTCCTTTTTATAAGCCAAGTTCATTGAAAAAATTTAAAGATTATACATCACGTGTTTTTACTCATCTCAAAAATAGATTCTCAGAAATGATAAATGTTACAGGCATTGGTCAGCAGCTGCATAATCTGCAGGATTTAATAAAAAATAAGGAATAAAACAAAAAATCCAGAATGACAGAATTTTGCTAGTAATACAGCTCAGAAATAAATCCAAAGCTGTGTTTTTGCAGGATTTGTGCAATTACAGTATCCTGCTTATTCAGTGAGTAGTAAACATGATAAAAGCTTCCAGGAAATACTGGAATGGAAAGACGGCATTTGAAATTGGAACTTTCATCAGGCATTTTTTTTTTCAAACACCTCTTTTAACTAGGACCTCTCTTGCCTGGTCTGACACGCTGAAACATTTCCAGTTAATAAAGCACAAAATTTGTTTTTAAAGCACTTGTTTCTATTAAACATGATTTCTAATAGATTCTGGAAGAAGAAGAAGCAGGGAGCCAATTTTAAAGGTTAGGTTGCTTGGCAATATACCTTTCCTTAAAAATAATTGTTCTTACTACATCACAGTGGAGAAAGCCATGAAGAACTAAGTTTGTGGAGCCTCCTGAATATGGAGAAGTCTTTTTCATTGTTTATATAAAGCTTCAACACAGTCACAGGCCACACAGGCATTCAAAATACTGTCTTAAAAGCCTTTTTTCCCCTACCCACAATTTCAAACAAGCATTCAATTCAAGTTTCATAGATCTGGAGCAGAAAGATGCAACTTCACAACCAACCATACAACCAGACCTTCCTGGTTGTATGCTCTGCACTGGGAAGCAGAGTTTCACTGCAGTGCCTCTACTTCCAAGTTCCCATCCCCAAATTTCTGCTTTTGATGGTGGCTCCTCATGCAGCTTCTCCCCCCTTCAACATCACTGCCAGAGAACCCATTCCCCCATTCCTCTCAACCAAATGCAAGAGAACTGCAAGGCATGGTTATCTCACACATCCCAAAGCAAGAAGGCAAGGGAGGAGGGAGAGAGAGGGAAGGGAAAGAGTTTAAATTTAGTTATTTACTTACTGAAACCCAGAAAAGAACACACATGCAGGCACCACTGCTGGCAGAAATCCCAGCAGTCAGGGCTGTGGAGCTTTGCTTCCAGCAAGGATTTCTTTGCCTGGAGCTCCACAGGAGCCTTCTCTCCCTCTCACAGGAGAGAACTCAGGAGTGCTCTGCACTGCCAGCCCAGTGTATCTCAGCTTTAATGCAAGTGTAATTCATTAGAATAGGAGCTGGGGTAACATAAACATGTGCAGGAAAAACAGGCTTGGTGCAACACCACAACAGACATCAGGTCTGATCAGCACACCAAAACTGTCAGACCACAGGGATTAAAAAAAAAAAAAAAAAAAAGTGGGTGCAACTCCTTTAAAGCAAAATCAGAACATAAAAGGCACCAGGTGGAATCTGGACCTGTGAAAGTTCTAACAAATAGAGGTGTAATGTATAACAATGGAAGTGAGGTGTTTTTGGAAGTGTCCCTCAGCTCCAGGTGCTGCAGGATATGGGTACCAAGATGGGGAGAAGAAAAAGAACCTGTGCAGCACCCAGACACAACAGGAAGGTGAAACAGCCCCAAAACCATTTTTAAGAAGGCACATGAATTTTTTTTTTTTGCAAAGAGGGGAGGATTTGGGGAAAAAAATGTACCACTGCATTTATTAAACACTGCAGCAACCACCTACATGTAAGTTTTGATTGATAGCATTTCCTTTGCTTTTTGACATCCTTCACACATGGTGAATACCAAAAATGAAAGACCATGTAAGGATTCACTTCACTGTAGTAAATGTAGAGCATATCGACTTGATCTGCTATTAGTACCTAATCACCAAAAGAGCCCAAAGCTAAGGAAAAGATCCTTCCACTTCAAAAATAAGGTACTAAAGCTGGAGGCCAATTTACTAATTTGGTCACAAATATCAAAAAAGTTTGAGTGCCTTCAACATCTTTCTCATGGACTTCAGTATTTCATGCAACTACTTATGTATAGGTATTTTTGTGGTTTTAAATAATTATTCATTAATTCTTACAAGTGTTGAAAAACTTGGTAATGATTAAAAAAAAATCAGTAAGCTCCTTCATGCTTTCAAGTCTTTGTCAGTGAAACTGAAGATTTAAGGTATTGCCCAATTTAGAAACACACTTCAGGAAAGAGACAGCTCAAAATATCAACCACAGACGTCACAGGCAAAAAGAGCCTTTAGAAGCAGAGCAATTCCTAACACTCACATTTGATATTCCACCTCCCAGCCTAACTTTGAAACAGACTCCCAAGCCAGGGATAATGGGCCCTCCCAGACCTGCACACGAGTCAGACAACTTGTTTGTTCAGGGTGAACTTTTGCCACCCTTCCCTCTGGGAGAAATCCCATTAAGTTTGCTCCTAGGAAATCGGCTCCCAACTCCTTTTCCTGACTGCTCCCCTCTGCCTGGTTGTCTCTCCTTTCCTCCTGCAATTCTGCCCACCCTTTCAGCCTTCTCCTGCAGCCCAGCACTACCTACAGCCCTGTCCTTCCCCATCCAAGCCATCAGAAGCTGCTTTTTGGATGCAGTCCCACCTCTTCTCTGACCCACACCCATTTCTTTTCCTGTGCCTAGAATCCTTCCACCTCCACACCCAGCTCCAGCTCCGTGGTATTTTTAGTTCTTGGAATATTTCAGTGGAAGAAAGAAGCAAATGTTCAAACAGATAATAAATGTGCAGGCATTCCCCAGAAAAAGTTCTCCTCATCTGAACAGCTTAGCAACAAGCTACCTTGTGCCTTTTGTAGTGAGCAAAGTCCCAGTTCTCACATACACCATTATTTGACCTACAGGTCTCACCATATGAGAAAAAGAATTAAGTTTATTCTTCATTTTAGTAAAATAAAGGTTAGAGGTAAAAGGAAAAGAACTGAACTTCTGGGAGCGATACTGCAATTCTTATTCTTGGAGAAAAACAGTTTGATCTGTTCGTATTTTTCTCAAATTGCATTTTTTCTTTTCAAGAAAGGGCTTTTCTGCAAACACCACTGGCTGTTTGATTTTTCTGGAGAAAGTCTCAGCTGAATGGGAAGGGATCTTTAGAATGCACATAAAAGACAAAGGTTCAAACGAAAGCTGAATTCTCAATGAGCACAGGTTTATTTTAGTAAACAATAGAAACTCGGGGCGGAATGAGATCTTATCCCTTTTAATCACTTAATAAATTTTTCTTGCCTTCCCAATTTTCAAACTACATGTCTACAATAAACAAACCTGACCTGAGAAAAAAGTCTCTATAGAAACACACAAAACCTCTATTTGATGCAACAGTGAATTCACCTTGGCTTTGGCCAGGCTTTGCCAATGCCTCAATTCAGCCAGCAACAGGCAAAAACTAATCTGATAAACACAGAAAAAAGTAAACTTCAAGAGAAACCCCCAAAAATTAAACTTCAACCCTCTTGATTCTTTGAGCTTTTAAGCACTTTTGCAGTCAGCTTTTGTACCGCCCAAAAAGTGTCAGTCCTATAGCAAAGTTAAGAAAAATCAAATTTTAACATGCAAACAGCTTACCTAAAAGTACTTCTGTAGAAACCAACCTTGGCAAAGTGATGCAAAATTCCACAAGTATCATCTTTGGATTGATTTTTAAAACAACCTTATTTCATAAATTAGTAATTTAAATAATACAATCCTTGTTTGAAAAGATAAAAAATATTTTCAAAATTGAACATATATTTAGAACTACTGCAATGAGCCCCAAAAATGCAAGACAAGTTAAATAAATGCCTGACTTTAGATCACTAGGTCATTTTCACAAATTATAAGGGTTCTCAAACACATGCATAAATGCACACACATATTTATGTCATTTTATGGTCCTCAAACCCAGTGCTTTGGTGCCTAAAGATTATGAAGCCATCACCAAGTCCTAAAAACATCAAGTTGGAAATTCTCAATGTTCTTACCAGGCGAGGAGTCTGAGCCCCATGACCAGGTGTATCTTCTCTACTGAGAAGTATCATAATGGGATTTTCCTGTGGGGTCCTTTTCCTCAGGCACTTATAAATAACATAAATAGCTTAAACTTCCCATACTACCATCCAGCTTAGATGTGTTTTGGGAAGAAAGCCCTTAACTTTTCAGAGTGCACAATATACTCAGCACAAGTAACCAGTCCAGTGAAGGATCCTAAGCAGGACAAAAGAAAATTAGCAAGTTTGCTGCTATTTTCAAGCCTCGGGAGTTTTGTTTCATAATACAGAAGATTCAATACTTAACTGATGTTGTAATTGTATGTTATCAGTCCTACAGTCAAGGGCCCTATATTCTGGGTAAAAGTTTAGTTATTTCAGTAAAGTTTACCGCTAGAGCTCCCCACAAGTGCCCATGAAGGTATGTCAGTGCACAGGTCTGATGTAAAGTCAAATCCCGATTTCTCACCCTGAAAGAGACAAAACCCCCAAACAATGTACCCACTCTCCTGAGAGCACACAAGGTATCCCAGCATTGCACATTTTTTAACTCCAAATAACAATGGACACCTTTTGTGATTCGAGTTTACCAGAGGTGAGTGAGGAGGATGTGGGGAAATGATTCTGTCATTAGCAAATATTCTACTGCTCAAAAACCCAGAAAAAATAACATGCCAAAAAGGTCAAAGTCCTAGCTAGCATCAACTTACTATGACAACCCTACACCAGCAGAAAACCACAGTATGCAATGGGAACAACTCCTTATCTGTCCCTGTTTAAGTGTATCTTTCCACTTCAAAACTAGAACAAATTCAATGCCATGGGAGAAGAAAAAAACGTGTAAAATAGTCACTGTTTGGTATTTACTTATTCTGAAACCGAGTGCACACATCCCAAGAAAAATACAGTGTCCTTTGAAAAGAATCACATTTCAGTGCAGTCTGTATACTGAGTCATTTGTTTGAAATGCCAGTGCAAGGAATGTTAAGATTTAGCTGACGATTATCTCCTCGACATTATCCCAATTTGATTATACAGTGTTTACTACATCAAAGCCAAAAAAAAGCACAGTAATAGATTCAGCAACACACCCACTTGGAACACTGAAGACCTATTATTAAAGAACCAGAAGAATAATTTTCAAAAGGTTTTTATTTTCAAACACAGTCTAGCATAAGATCTTACCATAAAGGAAGGTTGTTAAACATTTCTATTCAACCCACATATTTGAAGCTGTGCCTCAGAAGTTAGGTCAAATTATTTATGTGATCAGGAAACTTGACTGCCCTTCTTGTCTAACCCTGACTGGACACAGGAATCCAACAGACAGGTTCCAGTGGCTGAAGCACCAAGAGCATGACATTAACATTCATTTCCTCTTAACTCATATGGAACATAAAGCAATATGTTTCTTTCCGACCTAACCACAAGCAAGCTTTCAATATTTATAGTTTTGCCATGGTTTTATTACACTGCAATTGACATAACAAACACGAATATTCAGCAAATCAGTACACCCAAATGAGCAGGTTATGGTTAAAAATCCACACATGGAGGTGTTTGCATGGCAGGAGGTCACAACAGCCAGTGCTGTCTGCCCCTCACACAGAATCCCCACAGTAGTTAAAATTCAGACAACCAGAATTATTGTAATCAGCACATCACCCCGAGTTGCAGTGCCTAGGATTAGAAGACAGTGATTATAATGTTGTCTATGTTAGCTCTCACATCCTCTCTAGCACCAGCAGGGCTGAATGTGAGACAGCTTTAAAAGGAGAAGCTATCACTGGGCAGGAATTCAAATTCAGCCCGAGACTCCACACAGCAAACCAGTATTTAACTAAGGATGCCAAACTGGTCAGGCCACGTGAACCTTTCAGCAGGCCTGACAGCACCAGCCCTGCTATCCTCCTACATCTGTCAAATCCCACAGAAGTGTTTGTGAAACGTGTTTCCAAAGACAGCTCAACTTCCAAACACAAACTGAGCTATTTGATGCTGGCTATCAGCAAAACAATCAGCTCCATGTGCATCCTCACAGTTATGGTAACACCTTGAACACAAGATCTTGGAAGGACAAGGGTACACAAGCAACCTAGCACTCAGTCAGTCTCTCCAGAAGAGCTCTACAACAGCTGTTCACACACTTGTTTATTCCAGGAGAACTCAAGTTCCTATTTTCCAGTTACTACAGCTGGCCAACACACTGTTCATAAGCATATTCTACACGAAAAGGTTCCATCTCAAAGTCTAAAAGAATTTTTTTTCACATTGTATACACACACAAACACAGCTTTCTTTAATTCTCACTTGTCTTCATTTAACAATCTGCACAGGACTCCAGAGGTAAAATTCTCAATGGATCCCTGTCCTCAGTCTGGTAGATTTCTTGTCAATTCCTACTCAGTGCTCCCACAATGTCAATTGCAAGAAGGCAGAATGGAAGAGAAAAACTAACATGCTGCTTATCAACAAACAATCTGCCCTCCTAGACAGCACAGCACCTATTCTGGTCAGATTTTTTGAAAACATTATGCTTCGATATATGTTTTTAAAGTTTGTTTAGGACCAAATCAAACACACTCAATTAAAATAAACCATGAAGCACACATATAACATCCTCCTTACACTGTCTGCAAAGCATCTGACACAGAGCAGCAACCTTGTGCTCAACACTGCAACACAGAAAACCTACCTGCATCCTATAAACTCTATCTGTAACCTTCACTCAAAAAGTTACCACACTAATGACATTTTTAATTTAAAGACAGCAAACCAAACACACAGTGCAGTGAGCAAAAACTCCTGAATAAACTGAGAAAAGCCTGTGAATTGTTAAACAGAAGAAAAAGATGCAAATTAACCAAATATACATAGGTGCCACTTAAAAATTTTCCAGGTGAGGATGGTCTACCTATCTGGAGAGGAAAAGCCTGTAAGAATCTTGTACAGATCCAACCAATACACCCTCTGGACTTCTATACAAGAGCTTGATTTTCATGTCTCTCATTCAAAAAGACAATACACAAAATAAGGCTACCATAGTGAACGTGTTCCTCAAAACATACTAAAACCAGAACAAAAAAAAAAAAAAAAAAAAAGAGGAAATCAATGCTAGAAGCAGAAGCAGGAGGTCTGCAAAGAAAATGGCCAAATTAAACCTTCAGCGTGGCTTTAAACCATGCAATTAGAGAACAGGGCTGAAACCAAGACTCTTCTCCCAGTGATGAAGTAAGATCTTGCCTTTGTGAAAGCATTAATGGCACAAGAGGGTACACACACAAATGTTAAGCAAACAGAAAAATGCAAGGTTTTCTTGGCTTGCAAGGACATTTGTTGCTAGATGGTTACATTCACAGCAGAAACTGCACTTGAATCTGCATCCTCAAACATCTTGAATTAGCACAAACAGTCAAGAAATTGTTTCAGCTGTGCAGAATTCAGTAAATAAAGGACTAGATGTCCTATGAAAATTTAAATGCTCCTTTTGGATTTATAGCACGGTTTCAGTATGGAAAGCATTCAGAATTACAGCAACATTTACACAAACGAATTGAAAATTATAGTATTGTGACAAACATTCAACTTACTTTACATAATATCTTGCACCTTCAAAAGTATAGGCTTCCTCCCAACCTGTGGGTAAGTCTGGAAAACAAGCAGCAAAACATTCCAATTACCTTTTGAAATGAGAAATGATGCTAGCCATCCTGCTCTACTCCCTAACACCAAGGTAGTTAAAACACTGTGTCTGATTCCTCATGTTGAAACCTTCAGTCCCAGAAACAAGGATTTCAGAATTGACTCACCAGACTGCCTAAGTGTGAATTCTGTAAGCCAAGAGAAGCTACACACCTGAAAACCTGATTGGGGTTTCTGGTTCTCAAATAGTAACAAGGACGGTTTAAGCGTGCCCTCGTTTAATGCTCCTTCCTTTGCCCAGGACTCAGGGTCATCCCCAGATCTCCCTGCCTTGAACCTCAGCAGCACCAGCTCGCCTGGCAGGCAGAGATCTGAACAAAAACCCATCTAACTGAGCTGCATGCAAGCCACAAGCTCCTTAAGAGGCACGATATCAACTGCACCACAGAGCATTAGCATTGTATTAGCATAATTCCACCACTGTTGTGACTAACAAGTGCTCCTGCAGTGTTTACAACTCTGTTGCATTTTACATGAAAATCGTTTTCCATGTAAATCTAGTGGAGGATGTGGGTGCATCTCTTCCTTTCCATTGCCACTCTTAAGAGTCAGGAGTCCAGATATAAAAAAACCCCATAACACTAATGGTCAAAATTTCATTTTCCTGATGTGATGGAAGCTCTGGAGATGTTTGGCACCTTAAAAGTTTGCCCCCATCAATAAAAATAATGATTGATACGTAGTGCTCTCCCATTGAATTATAAAAGCAAGAATGCATTTCCTAAAGAAAAAAAAATCAGGCTGGGTTATGTGGTGGTTTTTATCCTACTCAATACTTATTTGCTCTGGCTTCTTTTTTTCTTCACTCCCATCTTTCTGCAGAACAAAAATCAAGGTGTCTTTCGATAACGGCACGGGGCAAAGTACAGCAAACAGGAAGTCTCTCCAGCAGAAGTATTTATGGCTGCTCCGAGAACTTTGCAAAAAATACCCTTCCAGTGGTGAATAGCTCAAAGAATACAAAGCACTTCCATCCATAATGGAGGACAAAGCTTTCCTCACCGTCTAGAACATGTCTCACAGAATTATTCAACAGAGAGCTTTACAATAATATAGATCTGCAAAAGAAGTGCCATTCACTCAAAAATTGTTTCTTAAGAGGAGATGTATTCTGAACATATTTTGACTAGGTTCCAGAACAACGGTCAGCACAAAGGAAGAGATAAACCCCAGAATAATACTGTTTGATTATATCTGTGTATGGAGAGGTTCATTAACATACACATGAATGAGGAAAACTCCAGGAATAGATTTTGGTTTTAAACACTTGGGTATCTGACTGATGAACTGTGGTCAGTGTATCCAAGGTCATGCCTCAGCCAAGTTTAATTTATCTGATGATAACTCTGCCCTGTTACACACAAAACTCCAGACACCCAAAAGCAAACTGCATTTCCTTTAGAAGGCACTTAACAGCAGAAACAAATGAGACACTTGGAAAATTACTGGGAAATCATCATCAGTCAACAGGGACAGTGGGAATAGCTTAAAAAAAGAATTAATACTCAGCTAATGCCGGTGTTGAACAAGAAAAGCACTTCACACACATCTGCCCCCATGCATGCTGCTGTATTTGAAGGCCACTTTCTCAATCTGAGCACTGAGAGCAGGAGCAAGAGGAGCCTGATAGCAATCAGTAGTTCCATTTCCCAGCATTAAATGACTTCTTACAAACAACAGAACCTTCGCTGCAAATCAAACTGCAGGGTTCTAATAGCCAGAAACCTGTGGTTTTTAAACTATTCCCAACTCGAAAAAAAAAAAAAAAAGGCTGCCCGCAGTTAGTTCTAAAAGGCTATTTCTGATTCCTGAATGCATAAGTATTAACCAAACATAAAAAGCAAATAATCTCATACAGACCAATTCACTTGCAGATTATTTCCCCATGATTATCCAAGTGCTTGTACACATGAAAACAACTGCACGTATTACTACACTCCACCACCTCCCAGCGGCATATGCAGCCTGTGTGCAGCTCCAGCAGCCAAGAGTTTGGCTCCGGGTCTCCGGAGTGTCTGCTGTAAATCCTCCTCCTCCAGCACCTCCTGCTGATACTTCCCCAGAGTGGAACAAACAGCAGAAGCAAAGACTCGATTCCACCCTCCTCCCTTCCAAGTTATTTCTAATGTTTCAAGCCCTTTTTCCTCCTACCTATTCCACCTCTCCCAGTCACTTGGAAACCACACAGACTCTCAGCCTGGATGCAAGCGCGGGGAGAAAAAAGGGTTTCTAGGTGACTAGCGAAATCAGCCCCCTACATTTCTAGTACACCTATCGTGGTTAAATCTAGGCACTGCTGGAAATAGAAATACGATGAGTGGTTTCGTGCTAAACTGGGGAAGGATGCTGTGCAGGTGGATAACCGGGGTAGCCAGCGAGGAGCACGAGAGGAACGAGGCGGTCTCTAATGGTAACTACTCAGGCTCGCAGGGGTGATACAAGGCAACGAAGGGAGAGCGGAGACAGATACATTACACAGGCACAACTCGGGGGCAGGGGGAGAGAGAAGGCGCCTGGAGAAGCTGGCCAGCACGCTGGGCATGCAGGGCTGCACGGCGACCGCAGCGCTGCTCAGCCCGCGGGGAACAACTGCGCGAAGTGCGGGCAAAGCGCGACCGGGACCCGTCCCGGGGGGCTGCGGGGAGCGGGGCTGAGCCCGGCGGGGCAGGGGCGGCCGAGCCGGGGCTCCGGGCAGGGCTCCGGGCTGTCCTACCTGCGCTGCGGCGGTGCCCGGTGATCACGGCCTCGCCGGTGAGCGGGTGCAGCCAGGTCGTGCTCTTCGCCTCTTCGCTGCGGGGACGGACACACGGACCGAGTCAGGCAGGCGCAGCCCCGCCGCCCCCTGCTCTCCCCCTCCTCCCATTCCCTCTCCTTCCCTTCCCCGCACGCCCCTCCCGGCCCGGCCCCGCTCCCCTCCTGGCCGGCCCCGCGCTCACTTGATGAAGAAGACGCGGCCGCCCTGGCTGATCCCGTAACTCCAGCTGCCGGGCAGCGCCCGCAGCCGCTCGGCGCTCAGCTCCGCCATGGCCGAGCCGCCGCAGCCGGGGAGAGCCGGGCACAGCCGAGGGGAGCGCGGGCGGGGGGGAGGCGCGGGCACGAGCGGCGAGCGCGTCCCCGCCGCCGACAACACCTTGGGGAGGGGAGGGGAGGGCGCAGCGCCCGCCCCGCCCCGCCCCGCCGCGGGGGCGCGCGGGCCGCGGGGGCGCGCCCGGCCGGCGGGGGCGGGTTCCGGCGGGCGGGGATGGAGGGAGCGCCGTGAGGCGGCCGGGCCGTCCCGCGGGGACGGGGGCGGGATCCGATGTGCAGCGGCCGTGCCGCGGCCAGGGAGGCATGGACAGAGCGGGGCGGCCGCGCCCGGCCCGAGCGCGGCGCCGAGATCGCTCCCCCGGCCCCGCTCGTTCGCCCCGGCCCCGCGATCGTTCGCCCCGCAGCGCTTCCGTATCCCAAATGCTCGGCTCCGCCGCTAGCAGATCCCTGGTCGCGTCCGTAAGGACAAAGGAAATTGAAAGTTTTGTCCTATTTCCTCCCCCGGTGAACGCGCTCTTCTCACACCCTCCGCTTCGGGCGTGTTTGGAATTTCTTATGGAAAATAAATTTGTGATTTCTTTGTAATTAATTATTTTAGTCCTCAAAGTGTAAAGGGATGGCATGTTTTCATGCAAACCGTCCTGCAAACCGCCCTGTGCGTGTTTTGTGCCCCTATTCCAGAGGAGGTCTGGGATGTGTCGTGGGTGTGTGTGTCAGTGTTCCCGGGAGGTGGCAGCGATCCAGGTAGAATCCTCAGCTGCAGAAATGACTCTGTGTGCCAGTGTGTGTAGTTTAATTCACGGGAGTAATCCGATTGCATGTCCATTTATGCACAGCCATCCAGGCCTTCGGTGTAAGTTCACATGACAAATGTCAATTTCTAAAGCTGTGCCGTGGCCGTGATATTTCTAAGAGAAACCTTGCCTTGCAAAACCACTTTCTGAATAAGCACTGGAGCTGGGAAGTCTCGCAGCATTCCCGTGTCCACAAAACATTGGTAATTCACAGCTGACAGGCAGCTTTGTCCCCTCTCCCATTCTGAACACCTAAGGAAAAATAAAATTGGGCAGACAAGCTATTTTGTGGTTTGGTCCCCATCGTGCCATGTGGTCAAAAATTTAAATCCCTGTTGTCCCACAAAAGATATTCCAGACACAAAGAGCAGTGAATGTGAGAAGATCTGGCGTTATCTTTAAGTAACTGGATGCAAGATAAGAATTCCTCCCTGTCCAGCAATACCTTTCATTTCCACTCAGCACTGACAGCACCTGGGATTTATGGACTACCAGAGGAACACCACTCTGGGGGAAACACAAGTCATTCTTTAAACAGTTCCCTTCTCTCCTAAGAGCAAGAGCCCTTCGATGATGAGTACAGTGAATAATGGCCCTTCCTGTGAGGGGCTGTGGAAAGCTGCCTGGCAACAGCAAGGGGGAAATCGAGTGCATTTTGGGCTCCTGAGGTGGGAGTGGTCATGTCCTAATATTTCCCCACGAAGCCTAAGTAAAGCACAGAGCAAGTGCTCTTAATCCCCCGAACACTAGATACCTTCCACCATGCAAAATATTTTTTTTCCCCTAGCAGAGAAGTGTATGCAGCACAGCTAGACTTATATTGGCCTAGATCCATAAATTAGGTATTTAGGTAGAATTTAGGTGCATGAATCCTCCCCAGTCCCAGCATGTGCTTTGCCAAATGGTTTCCTTAAGCAACTAAGTTCTGCCAGTCCCTTGCTTTGCACCCTTTTTCTGCTTTGCTTGCGCTTAGATCTTGGTAAAACCAGCATCATTGTACTTAAAATAAACCCAAACCTGGCTGAATTCTCAGGCAAGGCATTATTGCCCCAAATGCCACAGAGGCTGGATAAATTTGCCATGTTCAGGCCACACCTAAGAAAGACAAGTTTTGTTTCTGAATAACTCACAGCAAACAGGCTGGCAGCAGAGTCATCACCACAAGCACCACAGGGAACATGTTCAGCCTCAAGGATGAGGGGCGTTCAAAACCATGCCACTCTATTCCCAGGAAAATGCTTTTTGCTCCAAGCCATGAGCTGTTCTGAAGCTGAGACTATTTTATGAGGATGCTGAAGGTGCTCCTCCTCCCCCTCACATTATTTTGCAAATATAATTATTGGGCTGTAGGGTGGTGGCATGACTTGCTGGGCTCATGAACAGGAAGCTCACCCAGGGAGTGATGGAAGACCTTGGTTCTTCTTCACTCAGGGACATTCAATTCAGGGACCCAGGTGCTTTATGTTAAGTAGCCATCAAATAAAATGTATTTGCAGATGCTCACCCTGCCAGGTGCTATGCACCCTGAACCCCCAGTGATTTCTGGGAGCCCACAGTTTTACCATTTTTTGGAACAAATGGTGTGAGGGAAACCACATCTGCATCATTTATACAGGCTGGTGCTGGCAGTTTTTTCCTCCTGAAGGCTGCTCTGTGTTCCACATTAAAACTTTTGCTTCAAAGTTGGTCTAAAAGTTTGATCAAAACAAATCACACATGGAGTGTTTTGCAAGGTTCAGTAATGGTACATATTTTCTACAGTCAGATAAGTGCATGAATGCTCTTAAAAGAGGGACTCAGGAACAACATTTAGGAAAAAAACGTTTAGGAAAAAAAAGGTTTATCACTAAGGGGAGTAAAACTCGTCTTTGAAAGGAGTTTATATCACTATAAAAAACCACATGCATAATTCAAGACACGGGATATCGTACCTTTCTCATAATTCTTTTTTACTATGGAAATGAACTAATGATTCCAAATGTGAAACTGGTCAGTGTGATTTATAAAGCTCAGAGAAACCCATCACAGTGCTCCCATCTGGACAATGATTTTTTTTTTTTTTTTCTTCCAGAAGAGTTGAAGGCAGACTGTTGGAGTGGTGACCACCATTGGCACAGCTGCTCTCTGCATGTATGGCCTTATTTATCTGCTGCTCCTGTCTCTGATGGGAAGAGGATGTGGAGGAGGATGTTAATCTGGGAGACAGAGCCCTCCCATCAGCACATTGTCCCTCCACCACTGGGAGCCTGGGATGAAGTAAAAACCCATCTCCACTGAGACTTTTCATGGGAAACTTTCAGTTTCTCCATACTGACCCAAGGTTCTTCCCTTCCTCTTATTCACATCCTCGTGACAGAACCTTTCCTAGCAACTCCCTCAGGGCCAGGGAGTACTAAGGGAGAAGTAACACTATTGATGTTTTAAGACAATAATTTTGGCTCAGTAATGTATTCATAATCAAAATACTTAAAATTCCTGGGGCAAAGGAACCCTGCCCATAAAACAATGAGTCCCTTTAAATGAGATTAATTAAAAACAGCGTTGAGAGAGCAGTCATTGAATAAGACTCAGAGAATTCCATCCACACCTCCCCCAACAGGTATGAGGTGACAGCAGACATGATGAGCCAGTAAAAAAGGGCTGGACTCTAAGCATAGCATCTGACAAAGCTTCTGAAGCAGGGAGTGGACTGCAGTCAGAGACTCACAGAACATCCTGAGCTGGAAGACACCCACAAGGGTCATCAAAGTCCAACTCCTGACCTTGCACAGAGTGCCTGAGGGACTTTTCCAAACCTTTCTTAAGCTCTGTCAGGCTTGGTGCCGTGACCATTTCTCTGGAGAGCCTGTTCCAGTGCCCAGCCACCCTGTGGGTGGAACACCTTTTCCTGATACCCAACCTAACCCTCCTCTGATGCAACTGCAGGCCATTCCTTTGGGTCCTGCCACTGGTCGTGGGAGTGAAGAGATCAGTGCCTGCCCCTCCTCTTCCTCATGAGGATGTTGTGACTGCAGTGAGGTCTCCCCTCAGTCTTCTCTTGTCCAGGCTGAACAGACCCAGTGCCCTCAGCTGCTCCTCACACGGCTTCCCCTGGATGCCCCTCACCCTCCTCATGCCCTCCTTTGGACACTCTCTACCAGCTCAATGTCTTTTTTTACATTGTGACACCCAGAATTGCCCCCAGCACTCAAGGTGAGGCTGCCCCAGCCCCAAGAGAGGGGACAATCCCCTCCCTTGCCTGGTGATGCTGTGCCTGGTGCCCCCAAGTCAGGGATGGCCCTCCTGGCTGCCAGGGCACTGCTGCCTCATGTCCAACTTGCCTTTCACCAGCACCCCCAGGTCCCTTTCCATGGCACTGCTCTCCAGTTGCTTATTGGTAGGTATTTATTAACTATTAGATATTTATCTGTTGTTAGATATTTACTATTGTTAGTTATTTACAATTGTTAGATAATTATCTGTTATTATACCTATTATTAGTAGATATTTAGAATAGAGACTCAACAAGGTAAAGGCCTTGTCAAGCCTCTAAAAGGGGGAAATGATGCCTTAAATTTTAGTTCTCATATTTTTCAGATTTTTTGCTGCCTTGGTGTGTAGCTCTGAGCTTCATATTTAATGTCAGTAGGTTCTCTTCACAGCTTAATTAGACAAAACAATTCTTTTCCAGCTTGAGAACCAAGGACAATTGTTACAAGCTTCAGGCCCAAAAAGCATAAACAACAGTGAATTGAAGAGAGAAAAACAAGCAGGGTGGGACTGCCTGGGCTAAAGCTGCAATGGAACAATGAACTGCAAGGTGCAAATGGAGCAGAGCTGATCCCAGGGACAGAGCCCGTGCCCGGCCGTGCATTTTGGGGCCGTTTTGGTTCATCTTGGGTGCAGCCCTGGCTGGGCTCTGGTACTGCCCAAGGTGCACCTCCTCCATGGAGGAGATCCCTTTAATAAATCCCTGCTTTATTCTGTAACTCTGCCCAGCCTCTGTTCTAGGTCAGCCTTCCCAAGGCATCAGTTCCAGACGCCAGTCTGTCCCTACAGCCAGGGCTGCCTCATCCCAGTGCAGAAACTTCACCTGAAACCTCTCCACAGAGCTGTGTTCATCACAATTGATTCTGTGTGTTCTGTCAACATGAATCAAATTGGACGAGGTTATTTCATGGAGTCTGTGACTTTACTTCTTTTATGTTGTTTAACTAGTGAGACAATAGAACCCTTGAAGAGTGAGGAAAGACCATTGCTGGAGGTGCAGTTTTATATTACACATTCTCATCAGGGAGCTGCTTCTGAAGGGTGGGTTCCTTTTTACCCCATCCCTAAACATGATTTTTTTTAACCTTTGTACCACCTTGCAGTCCATGGTGAATTACATGGGTTTGCTGATCTAATAGAGCATAAATCACAAATCCTCTCAAATAATTAGTTTCCTATCAGATCAATAAGCTGATCTAACACGTCCTGAGGTCACTTGATAACTAGATCCAACACATGGGGTGAGAAGAGAAGAACCACTCCTTTAGGCTACATTCCTCAGTGATGGGGAGGGGGAAGAATCAACAAATCCACTAATTGACGTTCTCTGGAGTCAGGATATCTCTGTGCAGATGAAAGAAGCAATTAGCCTGGGTCAGAGGAAATAAGAAAGAGGAAAAAAGCTGTTGAGCACAGCCTCTGCAGACAGCTCTGTTGGTAGATTGGAGCCTCTGCTTTGCTCCAAGTAGAGAGCCTGATGCCTGTCCAGTAGCTCTGGAGGCTGGAAGTTTTTTGGGGGTCATTGGTACCAGCGGCACAGGATCCTCTTCTGGGTTAGTGCAAGGCATCAGTGTGACTGAACAAGCACTGGGTCATTAGCCTGCCTGCCATCAGCACCAGATATCCGCACACACTGTGAGGTACACAACCAAAGCCTGTGCATGCTCAGGCAGCAAAAACAGAGGGGTATCTTACAGCTTAATAAGTTTTGCAATCTGTTCTTGACAGGAAAAGCAGTTGTTCTCATTTCAAAACTATTTTTTTTATCTGCAATTAATGATTTCCAGGTCTAGCTGTGCTCTGTAGGATTTTTGTTTCCTTCATGGCAGTGAATCCTAATATGAGGCCATTTTCTTTGAAACATCCAGGCAGACTAACACAAAACAAACTGCAAAGCCAAAGCGTGAGATTTGCTTTTCCCTGGCAGACAACACCAGAAAAGCAAAAGGGCTTATTATTCTCTGAACCAGCATCATCTTGCCAGAATCATCTTGCCCATTCAGTGCAGTTTTGAACAGAGAACAATTTTTAATTGCAAGCCTCTTTTCAGAGGCTCACTCACTGTATGGTCCATGCCATGTATGTACCATGATGAAGTTATGTGATGAGTCTTCCAGCCTGAAATGATGGGTGCCATATTTGGGACCTTCAGGTTTCTTTTACTGATCCTGTGATATTCAAAGTCTCAAAAAGGATTGAAGATGCTACTTTTCAAGATGAACAACTACTTTTCTGGAACATTCTCTTCTTCCTTTTCACATATTTCTCAGCCTTCTTACTTAGGAAAGCCCTCAAGCCTACCATAACAATCCTTGCCTGTGACTTTCACACAGCGTTAAAAATGACATTTTAAAATCATGTTTATTGCCAGGATTAGTTTAAAATAGTATTAAGAAGGAAAGAATTTGTGAGGGAAACACAGGGATCTCAATATCCTACTTTTCCTCTCACTGGCAGTTGCTAGCTACATTTGACTTAAGCCAGGGTCTTTCATCTTTCAAACAGCCCTCTCATTTGAATAATCTAGAAGGAAATCATATACAGTACAACACAAATAAATTCCCTCTCTCACAGCTGGCTTCTCTGTTTCACAGATCTCTTCAGGATCTGGTAGACTTCAGCATCTGCTTTTCTTCACTCAGTTATCTTCACTGCTGCTGTCCAGTTGCACAAAAACCTGCTCTTTTTTAAATTGTAGGAGGCAAAGAGGCTTTCTCTGTTCTGGAAGAAGCAGAAGATGACCTGAGTTCCTCCCGAGAATTGCCTTTGTTTGTTCAGTAATTGCTTGAACAAATAGGAATGAGCTTCATGTGGAATATCTGGAAGGGCTTCACCTGTGGTTTGCATTATGTGAGATATACAGGGCCCTGTGGCTGAGAGGGCTTTATTTATGTGGGCTTTTATGTGGTTTTTTTCATACCTTTCCTCACATGCATTCCTTCCCCCCTTCTCCCCCCCCCTTTTTTTTTCCAATGGGGCTAGTAAGAATTTGCAGTATGTTTGTATTTAATACCAACTATATAATGAATTTTAAGCAATTCCCATTAAACTTTCAGCAACTGACAGTCAGTTTTCAGAGTAGGGTGAAATAACACTGCATTTCACCCTTGAGAATTTACTAGGCACCCTTGTTGCAATCTGGATGACATTTTCCATAAAATCATTATGTTGTGGATACCTTGGCCATGAAGTGCTTTAAGTGATACTATTTTTGCAAGCCATTTAACGTCTTAATCAAATCATGGGCCATTTTCTGTAATTACCACAGCTGGTGTAGTACGTGTGTCAGTCTTTATGGACTAGACATAAGATTACCAGTGATGTTCTTTAATGGTGTTACAGCAGAACAACAAGAAAAGTAATCTATTTTTAGCCTGTAATTTTCCCAGCATCATAAGCAAATCCAAGCCATATCTTAACTTGTTGATCTAAAATTCCCTTGACTATATTTAGATATGGGCTGGTTTCTGTTTCAAGGCTTGTTTTGCTGTTAACAGCACTCACCTTTTATCATCTTAGCAGGTTCTTTCTGGCCTGGTCTATTTAGTAGAAATTCTGTTCTTATTTTGTCATATTTTTGTGTACTTCAGCTTTTCTGTGCACATCTCTTTCATTTTATCTTCATGAGCTGCTGTTCTTCCATAGTTTCAGCTCTCCCAATGGGAGGTAAGGCTGACTTTTGTTCATTCACATTTGTTTCCTTTACATCTGATTTACATTTTACTCACAGTAAGAATGTTTTGTTCACTGCATGACACGAGTTTTACCTACTCAGACTGAATAGTTATTTAACTGAAAAAAAAAGTTACTGAAACTTGGCTTGCAGAACTGTGTCCAGCTCGGACTCATTGAATTTCAGGTGCTGGGGCTGGATTTTCCTGACAAAAGGAAGGTGTCTTCCAAAGCCTCAATTACAACAGCAGTGGGCTAGTCAATATAGTCAATATAGTTAGTATGGACTATGGAGCAGTTCTTATTCTGATGTAGGGACTTTTATACACACCTTGAGCTGTTCTGGCCACACTGACTCTGTTAACAGTGCTGGGATTCCTTCCCAGGCAGGAGGAGAGACCTTGACTGCAAACTGCTCTATTCAGAGGAGACAAATCCCACCTGAAACACAGCTGCTATTTGGACAGTTCCCACAAAAAAAACTCCCATATAGAGTATTTCTTTTAAGGACAACTGTAGTCACTCATGGGAAGCTTTTCCAAGATGTTTTTATTCTTGTGAATTTAACTGTGCATTTTCTCCCAATCAGTTTCTTCCATTGCTTCGTGAAACTTCCCACTGGTTGACTGCAGTTTTTAGACTTCACCTCTGACTATTCAGACCTGTTCTGCTTCTTCATTTTGTGATGAGGTTCTGTAGCATCAGCTGGTTTCGTTTTCAAAACTTGTAATCAGATCTAGCTCTGTTCTGCAGCCAATTCTCACAGTCTTTAGCAAGCTCAAGCTGTGTGCTTCTAGCATCATTTTCTGAGGGTCTCTTGGTCCCTACAGTATTCTGATCTCAGATTTGATTTTGTAAATTACATGATCAACAGTACTTCCAAACATTATAAGCATCTGGAAAGATATCCTCTTGGTTTCTGTTATACAGTGGCCGTGTCTCAAATATTTCAGTCTTTCCAAGAGCACAATATTTTCTCAAATCTCTACAGCACAGGATTTCTCATTTGCAATCTGGTGCTTCTGGTCCTGCAGTACTCAGAGTTACCTTAATTCATCTTTCTTTTCATCAGCCCTGTGTCCTTTTTAAAGAAAAATTGTGTTATTTTATTGAACCTACTTCAACCATATCCCCCATTTCAGGAGAATTTAATATGCTTTGAACTTTTTTTTTAGTTTCTCCTCCACGGTGTTCTCCCCTTACCACTCCTTCTGGTCTTTTTTTATTCTAAATGTCATCTTTTGTTTGTACTCTGCTGCATGTTAAGTTGCATCAAAGAAAATGCCAGTTTAGTGGTAAAAAAGGCATCCCTCACACAAAAAAAGGGTCATATGCATATATATATATATTTATTTATTTATATATATATAAGTCACAAAGATATAAGAGAGGAAGGAATTTGTGAAGGAGAAACTAAAAATATTCAGATTCTGTCACCAAGTATCAGTGACAGCAGTTGCTGAACTGGGGAGTGTTCCAGCCTCTCAGGCAATGGGCCACTTTGTTGGAGCCAGAAACCCACTGTCATCTTTCTTGCTATCATCTCAGTGCTCATCTGAGCTTGGTTTTATGTTTGTACAGCTCTGTCATACTTTATATTTCCTCATCTCCTATTGTCCTTTGAATGGTTTCCAACCTTCATTTTTATTTTTGTGGATTTCTCTTCTCCAGGGGAGGCAGGAGCCCTGGGTGGCAGGATTGTATTAGCTGAAAACAAGGTTATCTTTCATTGAACACTTAGTGCTTCACACATCACACACAGGCTGTAACTCCCTGGTTAAATATTGCTGTTAATGCATCTCTTTTTTTTCCTCCAGCCATTTCCATTTGTCCCAGCTTGTAGCAAAGGTTAAGCCAGCTTGATTTGTAGTAGTTTCCTTTTATCCTTATGCTTTTAGTTTTCTGAAGTTATATTTTCTGTATTTAGGAGTTTTCATCTCAAATTTTTAAAAGATTTCTGCATATGTAGAATATCTTGTCTTTCCCAATTTAAACTATTGTATGACTTTCTGATTCTGTTTCCTTTCTGCCTTGTTGTCCTGCTGCTCCCGCCAGCCTTTACTTTCTCATTTTGCCTTCCTTTCCCAACTTCTGTTTTATTTTCCTCTGAAATGGGCCATTCTGCCTTGACCCCTTCTTCCTCCTCGTTATCTTTGCCTTTCCTGGCGTTCCCCTTTAGCTCAGCCTCTCCCTTCCTCATTTACACTTCTGCTCCTTCTGCAGAGGACAGGGACAGGTAAAAGCTGTGACAGGATCCCCTGTCCCCTGTGCCTGGCTTCCCCCAAAGGCTGCATCTCCTCTCCAAGGCTGGCTGTGCACCTGTCCTCTCTTGTGGTAATTCCTGCAGAACCCTGCTCCTCCAGCTGGTCCCCAGAGGACCCAGATTCCTGCTGCGAATAACGAGGCTTCCCTCCTTCCAGTCTGTTCTGACTATCACTTCTTATTTTTTCCTCCCTGCCCACTCATTTTCTATGTTTAATGTCCATGTGACACCATTCTTCTCTCTCTTGTACTCAGCCTCCTGTTACAACTGGCTCCTGGCTTTCCATTTTTGCTTCCCAGAGCTGATGATTTCATTTTCTGCACTGAAATCTCTGCTCCTCTGCTGGATCAGCTGCTTTATTTCTCCAGATAAGCCCTGTTTGTTTTGCTTTCTTCATGACATTTCAGCATGCTCATGTTAATTCCATCAGCCAAGCTACTGAGAACATTAAACATGTAACTTTTAAAATTTTCCATATTTTCGAGAGGTCAAGGAGAAATGTGTCAGACTTGCAAGTTGCAGAGGTTAACTTCTCCAAGCTTTGCCATTATTCCTAAAACATCATGAAACAAACAAACAAACAAAGAAAATGATGCTATTGTCATACAGGGGAGAGTATAAGAAAATCTCTGTGAGATCAGGCTGCTGGGAAAAGCTCGAAAGAGAACCAGCAGCACTCTGAAACAGAAAGAAGTTAAGTAATCCTGAATCTTTGGAAATTACAGTGAAAGAAAACCAGAATTCCTCTGCAAGGGCAGGGGGAAGGGCTTTTAAATAACAAAGACAACTGCAGAGGGGATTGCAAAAGCTCTGAGCAATGAAGCAACCCTGCTCAATCAAAACCAGGAGCGAGCAGCAGCAGCCAGAGCCCCAAGGGCTGCTGGTGCTTCTCGAGGAGCAGAGGAGCTCCCTGCCACAAGCCACCCTGCTGGAGCAGTTGTGCAAACCCTCCTGGGTGGGTTAACCTGCCTGCAAAGGAGCCCCAAGATTATCAGATGGGTGCACCAAGGTGTGTGCTGGGAGATGGGACAGTGCAATTGTCCCTTTATTAATGCGAGGAAAGGAGGAGGTTTGCAGAGGAAAGGATGTGCTTGATTTCTTCTTGATGATAGGCAGAGTTTGTGTCTAGCACCACTTACAAAGATTGCCTGTTGCAACAGAAAAACAAGCAGAAGAAAGGATGTTTTTTTAACAAGAATGGCTCAGTTTATGTGATTGTGAAAGAAAATGTTTTACTAGTCCAGCTATCCCAGGAAACAATTTCTTCCATGTTTTTGACCATCAGTGAAAAGATCATGTAAACCAGCAGTGCTGTTTATACCAGCAGCAGAAAATACATTTCCAGTAATGCTATGAGGTAAAAAAATAAAAGTGAGAGACATGAGGAAGTCAGATTTCCAGTGTGATAATAATTGTAGTGCAATAGAAATGCTCACAGCAGAATGCTTTTGTGAAAGAGGAATAATGAAGTGTAGGAGAGGGAGGGGTTATAGGCTGCATCCATAACCAGAAAAAAGAAGAAAGGCAGAGAGGAAGGAAGAAAAGAGAAAGAGGGGAAGGAAGGAAGGAAGGAAGGAAGGAAGGAAGGAAGGAAGGAAGGAAGGAAGGAAGGAAGGAAGGAAGGAAGGAAGGAAGGAAGGAAGGAAGGAAGGAAGGAAGGAAGGAAGGAAGGAAGGAAGGAAGGAAGGAAGGAAGGAAGGAAGGAAGGAAGGAAGGAAGGAAGGAAGGAAGGAAGGAAGGAAGGAAGGAAGGAAGGAAGGAAGGAAGGAAGGAAGGAAGGAAGGAAGGAAGGAAGGAAGGAAGGAAGGAAGGAAGGAAGGAAGGAAGGAAGGAAGGAAGGAAGGAAGGAAGGAAGGAAGGAAGGAAGGAAGGAAGGAAGGAAGGAAGGAAGGAAGGAAGGAAGGAAGGAAGGAAGGAAGGAAGGAAGGAAGGAAGGCAACTCTGTGTAATCACATTGGAGAGACATACTAAAAAATAGCTAAAAAATAGCAAAAAAATCCTAGAAACCACCCAAAGGGGACTGAAATCAGGAGATGCTTCCATGTTCCCACAGGAGACAATATAGTGGGACAGACATCTCTATATTGTACTAAAGGAAGTCTAAATGGCTGAAAATTCAAATTGGTTCTGGAATGGTTGTTCTAGGGACAGTTGCTCCAAAAAGGTCCAAATGTATCAGTCATATGTGTGAAAAGACTGTATTCACCCAGTAAATATAAACCCATGCTCACCCAGTAAAGCTATGCTAGATGTTGATTGGCAGCTCCTAGGGAACTGCTAAAACCACCATACTGAGGAAAAATGTAAGTGGAAAAAAGATAAAATTGGGTTTGGAGCAGTTTTCACTGGAAAAAAAACCCCAGCAATCTACCAACCAACCAACAATGACAAAAGAAAAATAAAGGGAAGCCCTCAAAACAAACAAACCCCAAACCAACCCAAACACCCAAGCCAGGTCTGTTCAATTGCAGACCTGAAGCAGACCTGATTGAGTTTTGGACATGTGCTGCATTGCTATACTGCAGATATAAGTTGTTACAGCCAGTTCCTAAGGAAACTAGAGGAGGGAAAGAAAATGTTCCAAGAAAAATATGAGAAATTATCAGCTCCTTTCACTGTGATTGCCAGCAATGAAAGTGTTTCATGTAGAGGGAGAGCTTGGTTATGCTGGTGATAGAGGGGAATCTATAAATAAATGGATTTCACAGGTATACCCAGCATTAGGAAAAAAGGAACAAAATACAATTGAGATAATTCACCACTTCCTTTGGTGTCACAGCCTTTCATTGCTTTTCACTATGAAGGCACTGTAGTCTTTCCAAGACAGGAAACATTGGATCAGTGCTGCTTAAGTAAAAACCCAGCTCCTTGCACAGACATCCCAGAACACAGGTATGTTTGTGGAATGACATTCAGCCTGTCATGTCTTTGGGTAACAAATAACCTGACAAAGCAAAACCCCAAAAAGTGACATGAGAAACCTCTGGCAAATGCTTTCCTGCAAAAGCATCAGTGCTGACTGCAGCCCTGGTGTTTACATCCCATCCCTTAAACGTTTCTTCAGAAAGGATCAGCCTTGTGAGGACCAGGCTACAGCATAATCTCTGACTGCTGAAGCTGACAGGGAACAAAAAGCTCAACAAAATGTATACCACATGGTCTAACAAGTCTAAGAAGACAACCTTGCTTTGCTTAGAAGGAAACACAAAACTAGAAAATCTGAAGAGGAAACGAGAAGTGGGTCAGTCCTTGAGATAAGCAGAATCATAAGAATTACTTTTTTTATAATTTTGTTTTGTTTCTTTGCAACAGATTCTCTATGTGCCAAGACTTGTAGGGAATCTCAAATGAAAGTAATGCATAATTTGTTCACCAAAAAGATCTATTCACTATGTGCCTCAGCAGCTGAAGAAAACAGGGTGTCTTGGTAACATTTAACAACTGTGTTTAAGAAGTAACAGCAAATGAAGAGGAAAACCAGAAGCCTGTCACGTATTTCAAGCACTGCAAACACACAAACAAACCCAACCCAGCATTATGTCCCAGTGGAAACGAAAGTCTTACTAATGACACAAAATTTTGAACAGCTTGCTGAGTATTTGGTATGGTTTGTTTCTGTTGTTAAAAAAAAAAAAAAAAGGCTCTCAATGCCTTTAGTGGCGTGATGGAATCCAAAATTACTGAAGAAGTTTTTGCCCAGAATACCAGAATGCTGTTACTGCAACTTGGCAACTTTCTTTGTGAGCTGAGCACTTCCCAGGGAGGGCAGGCTCAGGCACACGTGTTCTGTCAAGAGCTGCAGTTACGCAATAGCACAACAGGAAAGAGCTCAAATCACTGAAATAAAACCCAGCAAACAAAACCCGAGGCCTTTGCTGACCTTACAGCACGAGCAGTCTCAGCCCCAGCCGAAGCTGGGACCAGCTAGGGATGCAGGGCTGACAAAGGCTGCTGGAGGCTGGCACGGGGCTGCGTGGAGCTGGGGCAATGAGCCAGCTCTGCCAGGTTGGCAATGACCTCCCTCTCACCGACAAAGTGCTCAGCACGTTTCTACCATCTCTGTGCTTCTGAAAGCAAGGGCTTTATGGCTTCCACAAGGGATGCAGGTATAAATGAACGTAGCACAAAATGCAGCAGGCAGGTGGGTGGCTTGACCACACAAACAGACTCTGCACACAGCTATAAAACACAAGCTAAAGACAAAAAGCTACCCCTTTTCCCACCCTGCAGAGTCTCTTAATGGATTTCAGCAGTGAGTAGGCCACAAAGCTGTTTTTCTGAAATGGAAATGTAGTTATTTCCTTCCCTAAATAGACAAAGCAGGCAATAATGCTGAAAGAATCTCATCCATAAAGAAATTGAAATCACTATTGCAATACGTGGTATTGGTGGAGCCCTGATTTGGCTAAAAGCTCTTAATTTTCAGTATGGTGTTTGTGCTGCTGGCAGGGTGCTGCCCAGCAGTGTTTCATCAGCAAGGAAAATAGATCTCTGGAGCTGGGCTCCTGTGTCCCTACCTAGTTACCAAAATAAATTGTCTGATTTTCAAGCTTGCCAGGAACCAGCAGGTCCCAGGAGCACGCGTGTGATAGAGAACAATTACACAGCAGATCAAAGCTAAAGCAGAATAACCACAGTCCCCTAAATTACAGGGGAAACTGAGCCTTTAGTGCCAATTGGAACATATTTTATTGCTTTTTGCTTTTCAGTTCCAGGTCTCCAGTCTGTGATCCACTGAGGAAGATGCTAACTCCAGAACCACCTGTTGCTGACCAAATTTGACAAAGTAGAGACCAAATCAGGGATTTTTCACCTGACATTTTAGGTGCATTTTCTAAAGCTATGCCAAATCACTTACATGTCCAAATACCCTCTAACCCAGGATAATGTAATGAATTTTAAATCACTGTCTCTGGATGACTAACACAGGACAGTTTCAGAGACCTTAAACTCATTTAAATCAGCTTTCTGTGGAAAAAAGCATAGCATTTTGATATTCATGCATTATGTCTAATGTTTCCTTCCTTGATGCAAGCATAAAATTAAAGGTCTGTTTTCAGAATTAAAATCAAAGGTCTGTCTGTCTGATATTTCCAGAGCTGCATGTTATATTTTCTAGGACCAAGTGACCAGAAGTGAAACTACCTTGGGCAGATGCTATTGACCCTAATTGGTGCCACTCAGGCAGAAAGAAGTGGCCCCAAAACACCACAATAAATCAGGATATTACAAATAATATATTCACAAGTAAAGCCTCAGGCTCCTGTGGTCTACAAACATTCATGTCTCAAGACATAAATGAGAAAAAAAAAAAAACGGCTAATAAATTCACTCCTGTTGAAAAATAAGTTTTTCTGTTTGGCTGAAACAAATGCAGTTGGAAATGACTTACTGAACATCAAGAAAACAAACCCCAAATGCTTCATCTTTATCATACATCACCAGCTACATAAATGGACCCAAATTCTAACCATATCAGGATCAACGAGGATCCAGTATCATCAGAGACTATGCATGTTGGTGGAACAAAAACAAATACAATAACATTTACCCCACTAGAACCAAAACTCAATTTAACCTCAGAATAAAAAACCCACTGTTTGTTCTGACATAGCATAAAAAAATTACTTTTTCCAGTTTCAGCCACATCTGATCCAACATTGCTTTAACTTGGCGTTAGAAGCACATGTGTAGCTTTTTCAGAGCAAACTGTGCTGGTTAAATAGAGTCATGGGAGGTTATTCATAACAAAATTACACAGTAGATCTCTTTCAGTAGAAGATCAAAGCAAAAACAAAAAACCCAAAAAACCCAGAACAACACTGATTATGTCCCATTTTTTTAAGCTCTCCTCTTCCACTATGGTTTTTCATCATGGCCCTAGTGTGACTGATTTTAGGAGGACCAGAAGTTGAAATGCTTCGTCTCAAATGCACCTGCACCATCTTGCAGTACACAGGGAAGTACAGAGCCACTCATGTTGCAAGGAGGTGGATTAGACCTGCAGATCCCATAATGCTGACCACATCTGGCATGACTCAGCTGTGTTTTCAGTGGAATTTAGGGGTGAGGAGCAAGCAGGGTTCCTTCAGTGAGAGATCTGTAGAAGAACGACCTAGAATTTTTACATGGAAATCCATGTGGTTATTACCATGAGCTTATGGCATTTTTTGGGGTGTTTCTCTTTAAATTTACATATCTGTATGTAGGGCTGAGGCATGGCCTCATCCATCTGCTTTCCCATTCCTTGCACACTGTTCACACTGAGAGGTTCCCAGCTCTTGCAGAAGCATGACTCACATGGAAAAATTTTCCTTTTGGGAAGCTCCACTTTGTTAGGTCTGGTATGAGCCGGATTCTTCTGACCATTGCAGCTCCAATATGAGGTCACCTTTGCTGAAAGACTTCAGCTTCTCTAATTCTCTGCCAGAAGGAAGGTCAGAGTTTCTCCAGGGAGACTCAGCCACAGCCTTTGGCTATGCTCTAATTCCTACACTTGCAACTTCTGTTTTGTTTAGGGATTTTTTTTTTTTTTTTTTGCTGAGGTCCCCTTTCATTGTCTTCTTCAGAACAGTGTTCTTGGAGCTCAGCAGTCCCCACAGAGTGAGTGGGTCCAGCTGAACCCCATCTGAGGACCCTTCTCCCTGCCCTCTGACACCTTTGGATTAACTCCATAATGCCCATTCTCATCTCATTCAACCATTACAAAATCCAATGGCCAAATCCTCCACCCCAGGTGTTTCACCTGCTCAGGTGATTGCTCAAGAATGTTGACATTTGCACATCACAGATTTGGGTGTGAAACTTGCAGGCTGCCAGCAAAAGTCCTCAAGTCCATTTGGCACATCTTTCTCCTCCTAGAAATCTGTGCTGAACAAAGGATTTAGAAAAACACGCAGTGAAACAACCACTTAAGAGTATAAAAGCTGGTCTTGGAATTAGCACCTATTTTACTTTAATGAACAACTGATTTTTAAACATGGTGAAAAATAGGCATTCCCAGTTATTTAATTACATGTGCAGCCACAAGTATTTGTTGTCTAAGGATCTGTAGGCAAGAGTCAAATATATACGATAATAAAAAATATATACGTGAAATAATAAGTGAAATATATAAGTGAAAATATTCACTTATCTTAAGGTTCTTAATTCCCCCCCCCCCCCCCAATTCATATTCATTAGCATGAACCTGCTCTAGTATAAGCTGTGCCTGCCCATTCCTGCAGAGGATTGGGTCTGGATGATCTTTAAGGTCCCTTCCAACCCAGGCCATTCTGTGATTCTCTTTGTTAGACACAAAACCTTTCTCTGCTCTTGTGCCATCCAGTGTTTGTATAAAAAAAAAAAAAAAAAAAAAAAAAAAAAAAAAAAAAGTAGCCTTATGCATAAACTCTGCATTTCCAGAAAATCCAAATGGATTAAATTAATTCTCTCAAATGAGCTGAAAAACATTCATATTGATTTTAATATTAACTTAAAGAGGCCCAAATAAAAACTCCAGTGCTTACAGAGGAATAATTTAAGAGACCACAATTTATAAAACCACCATCAAAATGCAGAAACACACCGACAAGAACCCCAGCAACCTCACAATGTAATATTTTGATACAATAAGACAGCAGGGAGAGAGATGGGTCAGATTTTCCATTTCTTGTGCACATAACTCATAATGATATTTGCTTCCTGGCAATGTTGCTTCACTGATACAGCCTGTAGCATATCAACAAGTGTACTTAAAGAAATCAGGATCAGTTAAGAAATGATTCACGAGCCTGAGGAAGGGCTGCATTTGTAACAAACATTCAGCCATCTCTTCAGGTTTGCTGTTCTCACCTCCTGCTTACCAAGTAGCTTCTGGTTGGGTTTGCAGCATTCCCTGTGGAAATGGAAGTGCTGGTCCAGTCACCAACAAAACCTTTTATTTTTAAACATATATATTTGTATCTGGTGACTTCCCACTCAAACAAAGTGTTTTCCTATGTGATGACTACCCTGTATTATTGCTTTCCCACTTAAAATCTTCGTGTGGACAGCAAATTCTTGTTTTCCTGTGCAGCATAGCAGGTGGAGTCACTTTGAGTGATGATGTAGTGCTGACCTCCCTTTGCTACCTCTCAGAGGAGAGCATGAGAGTTCCCCACCCCGGAGATTTTAAAGGCAGATAACCACCATGACATAATTATCTCCCTGTAAAAGCAGTGGAGAATGAGCTTGAAGTGTGAATTAATTTCTTACTCATCAGCAGGTCCATGGAGCCTCTGAAGCTGGTGGTGCACAGTTGCTGCTGAGCACGTTGCACCAAGGAGCCACAGAAACCCCTGGTGGGGGAGTCTCGATTCCCTGAGCATTTCCACACTGCCATCAGTGTCAGGGCTGAGGAGGAGGTGTCAGAAAAGCAGATTTGAATTTTTTTTGGGTGACAAAACCAGCGAGGGGAGGCGCGTCATAGACCGGGGTAAGAAGTGTGGCTGTGACTTGCTGAGCAGATCAGATCCTGGGAGTGTACTGAGCCTGTGACACAGCAACACTTCATGTCAACAGCAAAAGCACCCTCAAGTTATAATCCAATTAGAGACATTAAGATTCATTTGCATGTTAGGGGGCATATTTTAGGGACAGGCTTCTTTGATCTGTAGAAAGCAGATGATAAATGGCTGTCCTTTGCCGTATCTAAATCAGGTAACCTGAAGTTAATATGAACTGAGTTTCAGTGTGCCAGAATTTACATAGGGATGATTAACATTTCAAATGGAACAGAGTAAACGTTAAATGCAGGCATGTTATGGGTCTGAGGCTGGCAGGAGGCTTGGTTTATTGCTGTCCTAGGAGATGAGTCCCCAGGTGACTTTATCATCTTTCAGACTGACTAGACAATATTCAGTTTTATTCAAGCACCCCAAAAATGGGTTAGAAAAGGCATTGCATGCTGCATATAAATATATGAGAGAGAGGGAGATGGAGAGAGATTTTGCTCTCTAATGGAGACTATTTTACTGAAATATGATCATGGGTTTTTATTCAACTCTTTCCCTAGGTTAATACAACCAGGTAATTCTTCTAATCTGTATTCAGGACATTTGAGGCAGCAATAATTTAGGAATGAGGAAAAATATTCAGGTCTCACTTCACCTTTGCAGAGTCTGGAAATTGACTGCAGACTGTGGGCCCTAAACCTCCATGTTTTATCAGGGAACAAGCTACAATCATTCCTCTGCTTTAGTGCACATGTTTATGTGAGGGAGATTATTAAAGATCATATATGACAGGGCAGGCTGTTTGTGACTCTCTGTGAATCCCCAGTGAAAACAAGAGGGTGTGTGGCACAGAGCTCTCTCTTATGCAGCTTATTTAGGAGAGGAGAAATTCCCTGTTCTCAATTTACCTTGCTGAACAGGTTTTTGGTTTGGTTGGTTTTTTTTTGGCCAGTGCACTGGTATTTCTTCTTCTCTGGTTCTGTCTGCCTCTCTTTTCTTCTTTACATCATCAGCAGTCTGGGGTTCTCACTCTTGCCATCCTAAGATGTTGTTATATTAGTCATTTATTTTAGGATGTGCTGTCTGCCTGCTTCTGGGCTGTCACTGCCTCTCCAGTATCCCCAGCAGGCTTTCCATACGTGAGCCAGGTGCTGCAATCACACAGAACCTGGGCTGTGCTGGGGATCCAGGTGCTTTGGGGCAAACATGGGCTCTGCCTCGTGTGGGAAACCAGTCCCTAGCTGTCATTCACTGCTGCTCCTGTTCTGAGCTTGTGTTCAGAGAGCTGCAGAATAATGCCAGCATCTTTCCTCATGCATGTTTACCTTCTTCAAAGAGGATTTAATAGATTCTTTGTGTGTTGAGAAAGGCTCTGTGCATAAGCACATTAGGGACATGGGTAGACAAACTATAAGAATGAGAGAAAGGGGAGATTCTAGCAGAAAATATAAGCAAAGTAAAATCTGCTCACAGAATTTTTTTTTGCAGTGTCTTATCTGTTCAGCATCTAAAGCCCAATATCACTTACAATTGGTCTGTGGGATTATCATGGTTGGGACTTTGATGTTCTGCTGCACCAGTGGCCTTCTCTATTTTTATCCACGGGCAACAAGTCCTTTGAGCCTCCCCAGCTTTTTTTGTATTCCTACTGCTATTAATAATGATGGACAAATTGTATGGGCCATAACAAGTGAAAGGCCAAAATGTCTCGATCAGGAAAGGGTGAAAACAAGGTCACTGCTGACATTATATTTTTTGATCTAAATCTACAGATTTAGATTGTGTTGCATGGCTTTGAAAAGTTTAGTTATTTATCTCAATTTGTTTCTGTAAACATAATAATGATTATTAATAACACTGTAGAACTATTGCAAATATTAAGTGCTTTGGGAGCCTCAAAGGAACAGCTTTAAGTAAAGGCACCACACTGTTATTAACTGTGACAAATATTGACTGTAACACTAAATATGTATTCATACAATCATTCACTCAATTTGTTTGCACCCAGAAAACATTCTGGGACAAAGCCACGGGTGTCCATCCAGATTTTAACTGTAATTTTATTCAAATTAGCTCTAGGTAAAAAACCAAGGTAAGCAAAATGTTCTAATAAAGCTAACTGAATGAGCCAAGAGATATTTCTTGGCTGTGCTGGCCTGATCATTACAAACGTGGCCAGGAAGGGGCAAAAAATAGTTTTCATTCTTTAATGAAAATAAGGAGGGTCTAAAATAACTTTGTAAAATTTCTTTTTCTGCTGTACCTTTTACATCAGAAATTCACATTCTTTTTACAATGAAAAAAAATTACGAGGTCTTAATAAAAGCTCTGGAACCGGGGGCAAAGGTTTTTAGTTGACATTATGTTGAAACATTTTTTGCCAGATGAGGTGGTGGATACCCCAACATTCAGGGTCAGGTGGAACAGGGCTCTGAACAACCTGATTGAGTTGAAGTCCTGCTTTTTGCAGGGGGTTGGTCTAGGTGACCTTTAAAGATCCCTTCCAACCCAAACTATTCTATGATAGCCTTGACTGCTCCAGACTTTACACTGTCCAAGGGAGCTGAGGAAGTACCTGGCAGTGATTCTCTCTGCAGGTAACAGGTTTCCTCAGCCACAGCATTTCTGTCCCCGTGTCCTGCTCTGTTTTCCCTGCTGCCTCCCAAAGGAGGAGGTCTGAGCTGGCTGCTGCAGCACAGGCTCCTCTCCCCAGCTGCAGCCCTGTCCCTCTGGGAGCACTGCCACTTGGGGTGGGTTGGAGCAGCGCTGGGGCTCCTCTTTCCCTTCCCTGAGCAGAGGGAAAAAGCTGCCAGAGTGTGGCTCCATGAGCAGAGCAGTGTGTGTGTGACAAGCGTGGGGGTGATCCTGGGTGATTTGTAATAGTTTGGAAAAGGCTGTCACTCGTGTGCCGTGTTTGCATTATGAGCAGGATAAATATTTCACTCTGAGAGGTCTGTCTAGTTAGCAGAATTACACATCCAGGCAGCAGCAGCAGCAAATTGTCTTTTTGTCTGAATACAAGAAGGGCCTTTGAGGTACCAAGCCAGGCAAATAGCAAAAGGTGCACCAGGGGGAAGCTGCAGCAGGCAGGTGCAATCAGGCCGGTTCCTGGGACAAGTGCTTGGGTCTCTACAGCACTATTCCAGCTAAAATAAATAAAGATTTTTCATTATAATAATGTGTTGATCACCATGTGTATGCATGCATCACATTAAACATCCTCCAGTGTTCTGGGAGCCCAGCAGTGTGATCCAATCGCAATTGCACAGACAGCCAGGAGCAGCATGGACATGAGCTGGGGCCTTCCAGGGCAGGACAATAAAACAACCTGTGCTGCTGTGTCCTGTCCCTGAGAGCAGAGAAAGGTCCCTCCCTGAGAAAGGAGTGGATTATCAAAACAGGGCTCCTGTGTTGGAATCCTGGTTACTGAGAATTTTAGACTTTCTGTGCTGACAGGAGCTGACCCCCCAGGAAAAAACTGCATTTAATTGCTGTCTCAAGTCTCTGATTATAGCGTGTGTCAGTGCTACCCATTTGGGGTTTGCTTTCTGTTGCCGTATTTTATTGGCATGGCCATTATTTATGTTGACGTCATGTCAAAATCCTTTAATGCCTTTCTTCTAATCTCTGCCCCACTGGTAGAATTTGGCATGTCTCATAAAGGATCTTTTGAATTATTATTTGAAATGACTCCTAGAACTCCCATTATTTGAGATGACTCCTAGTCTAGATGAGTCCCAGACTCACAAGGAAATGGGACTATTCTCTGTTTGTATTCTGTGGGTTTGTGTCCTGCAAAGATGCTCCTTCTCCAGGCTTCCAGGCTGTATTCAGGCCTGGACTTTGAGGATAAGGGTGGAGGAAGGACAGGATTATACCTGGATGCCGTGGGTACCATGGGTGTGTACAGCCTGAGAAAAGGCAAAAGGGAGCAGGGTAGAGCTGCCTGTTACCATGACAATGGAGTATCTGTGTGAGGAACAGAAAGATTAGCAGTCACTCAGGAAAGATTCCCATCAAACCCCTACCCCTTCTGCAGCTTAATGAATGGAAATTTAACCTTTTCTTTGAAAGATTGTCGACTCGTTGGAGTCTTCCCTTCCCACCCCACCAGCAACTAATACATCCTGTAGCAACTACAAATTTCATGTATTGCAGCATTTTTCACATCCATCAGAAAGCATATTAGAATTCAACGGCAGCTGTAAGAGGGATGTGAATGTGAGGAAGAACTTTTCCAGGAAAAAGAGTCTCTGAGTAGCTCAAAATTTTGCATCACCACTCTAGTGAATCCCGAATGAATGTATATTTTTAACCTTGATGCTACAATTTGGCTGGTCCATTAATTCATTATTGCTTCTCACATATTCAGTCCTTTGCCTAACTGTGAGATGGTTGTAAAATACTGTCACCCTGAAGAGGTGATATTTTACCTCCACTTTGCATTGTGATAGCAATGATTCCTGGTTCAGGGCCCTGGTTAATAAAATTTAATAGCTTTTTCCACAGGAACTGTTTTTGTGATCCTTAGCTGCTCTCGTGGGGTGAAGAGAATGATATATCCAAGACTGGCATGTTCTAAAGCCTCAAACTGTCTGCCAGATGCTTAATGAGAAATGTGTGCCTAAAGTCAAGCAAATGGTAGAAAAACTGGTGTGATGGGTTGAGCTTGATAAAGGGACCAGCTAATTAAAAAAAATCTGCAGGTAACAAATTACTCTAAAATGATAATGTTTTAGTGGGTATTAACACTCTATACTGTAAATTCATTGCTTATTCTCATGTAGTAAGCCATTTTAATTTGTGTTTGTCCTGAACCCAGCTCTGTATGGACATTATGGAAATGAAAGGGATGAAAATGCCCTGCTCTGGATGTACAGACACAAACAGGTTCATCTGAGTGCATTTATACAAATACCTAGGACAGCCTGTTTGGAATATTCATGGCGAGCTATTAGTCATCTTCCCAAATATTCATTTAGATTTTGTTAGGCTCTTAGAGGAGATATAATCAAATATTTGTGAAGCCTGCACGCCACACTGCTGCTGGAATTGTGTTTTGGATTCTCTAACAGGAGGGCAGAGCTATGTGGGCTGCTGCTGTTCACTCTCTAGCAGAAGCCTTCTAATTTGAAACACAGCTATTATTTCCCCAAAGCCTGACACAGTGAGTGTTCACATCCTGATTTTCATTACTTTCATTTTCGGGGACTGAAAGCCCTTGGACTGTGGGCTGCAGAAGTTTCCTTCTAATCAAACTTCTTCTTTTTCATTTTTTACCTTTACTCAGCTACTGTTTGCATCAGAAGCAAAAGAAAGGCATAAGGTTTGTACTTTCAGTCAGGTCCCTTTTCCATCCATAGCATATCCAATTCTGTTATTTTCTCTTCATACATGACATTATTCATAGGACACTTTTTTTTTGATGACTCTTAGGAAGTTTCCTGGTAGTTTTAGAAAGACACTGTTTGGCATCATTCACACTGGTTTTTTATTCTATTATTGCTATAGATAGCCTATTTCTTGAAATTTAGACAAGGTTTTACTGCGATAAAGATTGTAAATATATATTTTGTTTCACAGTTCTCAGCTTGAACTGTATGCAACAAAATGATTACAACCTTACAGATTAGTGTATCTATTCTGTATAAAAATCTATAAAACTCCTTGAATTATCATAAGAAAGAAGTAATCATTCTGTTTCTCAAACATAAGAATCTTTAAGTGCCAGTAGGAGGCCTGTAAACTATAACTAAGGGGCAATTTCCACACAGTAAAAATTGACAAATGCAAAATTTGCCTAGAGATGATAATAATTTATGAGCTATGATCCATGTGATGTTCTGCAGCTGATTTTTCTATGCTAAAGTAAAGGCAGGTCTTTGTGCAATAATGGTAGTTATAGCACAAAGCAGAAGTGGGCATTATAAGCATTTTCAATCACTACTGTGTGTCTTGGAAGATCAAAGTGTGTCAGCAGGAAAACCAAGATTGTAGGAAATTCAGCATCCTGATGCTGTCAAAACCCAAAGTGGATCAATTAATTTTTGGTTTAAGGACTTAATGTGCTTTTAAATAAATACTGGAAAAGTTCAAGGCCACTGATGTGGGACCAGTGATGTGAAACCTGCCACAAAGCACAACTACCCCACAGTGCAGACAATGTCATCCAGACTTAGGTGCTTGGCTTCTTGAATTTCCCTTGAAATCCCTTTTCTTGTGTCCAGAGGAAGGAAACCACAGACCTCAGGAGAGTTTTTGTTCCGTTTCTAATGACATTCAGCAATGTCATCTTTGCTAGAGGTCTTTAATGCTCAGTTTATTTTGGTGCAACAGGGCAGTAATGAAACCTGCTTGCAAAATGAATATTTAATTTTAAGATAGCTAAGTCACTTTTATCCAAAGCATTCAAATATGTAAAACACTGCTGCTTTGTTAGCTGCACAAATGTGCCCCACTGCTTGGGGAATGGCTGCTGCCTCTTGTATTGCAGCCCTGATTTAATGAGCTGTCCTTATAGTTCAAAATAGAAAATATAAAAAGTAATTAGCTGGGATCCTGATTGCCTGTGCCCACCTTTGTGATAAAACAAAAAGTTCTGAACAATGCTGTGTGCACCATCATCACAGGCCAAGATTAAAATAGATGTTCTGTTGTGTTTGGGAAAGTCTGGTGGCCTGATTTTCCAAAGCACTGTGTGTCTGTCTGACAGCAGCCTTTGCATTCAAGGTGTAAATGATAGAGAAAGAAAAGAATCTATTTACTTCTAAAGAGGAGTCAAATTGGAAAAAGTTAGAAATTGACTTTTACAAAATGAGCCCATGGTCAATAACAACTTTAGCAGAAGGGAGACTAAATTTGCTGGCATATATGGAACGAGTGATTTAATCTATTGCTGAAAGACTGCCAGTGCTGGGGTGGAATGCAGCAGATGTTTTTCATGGAAACTTTAAACATAATTTTCCAATAGAAAGTGAGGCATAATATTGTCTCTAATAGATATAGTAGGAAAAACTTCAGTGGGTCCAGTAACTACTGTCTTGCTCCTGCTGAAATCCTTTACACTCTTTCTTTCTCATTTCAATTTTAATCCTTTTTCTGCTAAAGAAGCAATATACTCAGAAATAAAGGGAAATTATCATGCTAAGCAAAAGTAATTAATTCTGAACAGAAGCAGCAGAATTAACGAGTCTGAGGTGAGTAAGCTTGTGTACCAAGCAAAGCCTACGTATTTAGACCTTGTTACTCATCTCAGCAGCTCCACAGATGGGAGAACAAACTCTTGAAAAAGCTACTTCACAAAGGCAGCACCAGGTATTAGAGGCAATTTAGGCAATTATTAAATGCAAATGGTGACCTCTGATATGTCTGTTCTCATCACTTGTGCAGAGCATCCCTTTGGTGGATGTACACAAAATGGGCTCTGTCCCTGAGGCTGTGTAATGCCAACTCAAATCCCCCCAAATATTCATTTTTTAACCTAGAAATGCCTATGCTAAGGTGCACAAAAAGAGAATACAAAGGATCTTGACCCACAAAGGTCTTGTTTTACCTGAAGTGTCCTTGGATTTGGCAAGGCAAGAAATATTTAGCACCCTGCAAAGTTATGGGGAAATGTTAGATGTGTGTGGCCACAGGATGGGAATGCACAGAAATATTTTCAGGAGTAAGTTTTAAATTAACATTGATACTGTATGATTGCAAGAAGCAGCAGACTGACAAACAGCAGTCCTTTAATCCTGTTGGTAATCTTATCCATTTATTTGCATAAGTATCTATTCACATTTTGCAAGTGAAATACATTCATGAGTTGATATGGATTATCCATAGTTCGTGCTATGGAGATTTAAGGGGAGTGTGCTTCATTAGTTATAAAGAGAGAGAGAGGAGCTATGAGCCAGTCCACAGCCCCCACAGTGCTCACTGTAGAGCTGTTCCAACTCATTTAAAATGGCTCAGTGATGAGGTTTTCATGACTTCCTCTGGGAGACTGTTCTACAGAATTGCGAATCTCAGAAATGGGAAGTGTAAATATTCCCTCAGTTAATTTAATTAAGCTCTTCTCCATTCTTGCCCTCTCGCCACCTTGCGATTTCTCTCTTTTCTCACGTAGCATATTCCTCTAAAACTCTGTGCTTGAGTGGCTGCTAATCTGGCTGGGGATAGGGAGTAATTATTCTTCTTCTTCATCTTCATCTTCTTCTTCTTCATCTTCTTCTTTCTTCTTTAATCTTCTTTCTTCTTCTTTCTTCTTTCTTCTTTCTTCTTTCTTCTTTCTTCTTCTTCTGCCCATGCTGGATGCACCAAGCTTGGTAAAAAAATTAAGGCAAGGGAAGTGGCAGAAGCTGTTAAGCAAGTGATAATGTGAATAAAGTGGTAATCTTCACCACACCAAGCTGAGATGCTCCAGATGCTTCTGTCAGGTCAGGTGGGGTGCCCCAAGCAGCATCTGCTGGGTGCTCTGCACAGAATAATTTGCCCTGCAAAGAAGCAAACCTGTGTCTGTTCCACTGCACTGAGGAGTGCAAGTGTGGTGTTTGTGACAGATGTTAAATGAGCTCAGCTCTTGTTAGGCAGCTAAGAAAGGAAAGACTAAGGGGGTCGGGTGGAGCCCTGGTGGGAAAGCTGCTGACTGGCATGAAAATCACAAAAGATGATAGTGATGCAGGACCTTTCTTGTCAAAAGCCCGGGATAATGTCATCTTAGCTCTGTAAACTTAGAATAGAAAGCAGAGAGTGTTAAAGGTAAAGTTTACATAGCAATAATGTCTGGTTCTGTTGCTTGGCTACTTATTAGGCTGGTAATTTTCCACTTTTTTAATATTTGATAGGCTACAATCTCCTGCTTTGTAATAACTAGAGTCAGATCACCTCCTTGATCCAGCAGAGCTATTGAAATGTTGCTCTGCTGAAAGTCAGCCATCATAATTAAGAGGGAATTAGAGTTTATGTGCTCTGTCCACATGTGAACAGGAATGGATATCCTCAGCTATCCCCGTCTCACTAATGCTGAGAAAACTGTATGAAACTTACAGGAATACATGAAGGGATTCAACCCTGTGTGTCTCTCTGTCAAGATAAATAGATGTCCAATACCTTTTGCCCTAAATACTTTTTTTCCCCCCAATAAATGCTGTTTTTCACTTCCTGACTTCCTGTTTATGAAGCATTCATTAATTCAGAGTATCAGCAGATCTGATGGTGTGAAATAGGGATGATTTGCTTTATTAAAAAAAAACCAAACCAATCAGTCAAATGATGAAGGTTGCTATAGTTAAGTCAGTAGAGTTGCATCAAGGTTAAGCAATTATAAATGAAAGAACCAAAGTCTAAACAGTCTGTAGGATTTGACCTTTAATGCACACCTATTAATACCTCACTCTTTGTACTTCTGCTCAGATCTCCCCTCACGCCTGTTGTCTCCAGTTCCTTTTTCTACTTGGCACTGACTTGTTCAGAACTTAGTATCTACCCAATGATCTCCTCTACCCACAAATGCTTTTTTCCCTTTTTCCCCTCTACTTATCAACTTTCTTTTAAATTTAGTGGGTGTCAGAAGCTTGTCAAACATTCTCCTTTCAGTCCTTTTCTACTCTCAGACCTCTTCCCCTCTGTCTTTAAAATCCTACTGTTCCTCTGCCTGTCTCCTGCTGGCACTGGAACATGTACTCAGTAACTCAGGGGAGGCAGCTCTGCTCCTTCCAGCTCAGCAAATGCATCAGCTCAGCATGGAAGATCAGGAGAATAGCATGGAAGTGACAGAGAGATGCTTTTAAAACTGCCCACTAAGAGATGGATGAGTGAACATCTAATGGTGAAATAAGAGGGGTAAAGACAGGTGGTAAATCTCTCCTGGATTTGCTTTATTATGTTAAGAACACATCTCTGTGACATGCACTGTACAATATTTTCTGATAAACTACATCTCATCTTCAGCATTTTACCCCTCATGCCTGCAAGGCATGTTTTTTATATTGGGCTTGTGACCTTTCTGATTCATGAGATGTAAAAATAGAAAGTTCTTATATTTTTGTTTTATCTGATAGTGTTGAATTTTGTGAGTGTATTATTAGTATAAAGCCTTTTCTTTGTGGTTCTAAGTAGTGCTTTCTCTGACATTTAGTGAAGGGGTGTTCTGTTCTCATGACTGCCTTTGCTCCAAAATGCTAAGTAAAGAAATTTAAAAAAAAATTACAACTGCCAACCCTTTAAGTATATGTTCATATTTTAATTTTTCTGTGATGCTCACCCTTTCAGTAAGTGTTTTGAATTTTTTTTCTCATGTTTAGGTCATCTTTGAAAAGAATGCAGCTTTGCAAAGAATGACCTTTACCAAGTTGGTAGGAAATGCCATTTTTCTCTCAAGTGAGGTGAGATTCATGTGGGAAAGGCTGCTGCTCTGCAGTCTGAGAACGGTCACTCACTGCTTTCTTCCTCTGCAGGATGAGAATATGATTTCTGCAGGCCTAGGAGAAGGTGTGGGAGCACCTTTTAGTGCAGATTGCTCTTGGGGCCAAAGGCAGGTTTTTCAGAGACAAATTGCCCTCTAAAGTAGTGGTATCAAACAAAATACTCATGTTCTCACAGAGGTTGTAATATTGACCTCATCAATATTGACCTCATCAACTTCCCTGCTCTGTGTTTGGAAGGTATAAACCCAAAAGTGAAGATTGCAGATGTTCCCCAAGGGGCACAGATTCATTCTCACCTGGTGAAATCTGTCTTGTAGAAAAAAGGGGTTCAGCCTCAGCATGCTGTTGTCTGTCCCATATTCTAAACCTTTAGTAGAAAATCTCTATCCAGAATGCTGATAAGATTGAATAGAAATTTCAAAGAAGAAATTGCCATAAGCCTTCTAAAATGTTTGCCAATAGGCTTTCTTTAAGGAAAAAAAAAATAGATCTTAAAGCTGTTTGTTTTAATTTTAACATTTAATGTCAGTGGCATGACAAAAAGCTCAAGTACTGTTGAAGTGTGGATATGAAATCATGTAACTGGTGTAATATTAGTTACACATCTCTTATCAGCATGGGTGTGAAAGGATCCTTTGTTCGTCAACAGCGTATTTCACTCGTTTATAGATGGAATAGTTATTGGTAAGGGTTTATAAGCTATTTATAAGTTATTTATTTAAATATTTATTTTTATATGTATTTATTTTTCTATTTATATTTTATATTTATTTTATTTGTATTTATTTATATATACAGCACTACAGTCTGATTTCTCTCGCAAAGTTTTTTTTTAAGTTGCCTGATTACTTCTAATACTTTTTTTCCCCTGTATTTAGTAAGCAGTAACCAGTGCTGATGTAGTTCCTGATCTTTCAGAGGTTTAACATATGCATAAACTTTGACAACATGAGAATTCCTGCTAGCTTTGCTAGGACTAGTCATTGGGTATAGGCATGTGTAAAAGTCTTAGTGAGAGCTGATGTCAAATCCTTTGCTGTCTAACTCTTGGCAGGAGAATGACCCCAGGCTGGATGGGAATACTAAATAATAAAAAAAAAAAGTACATAGATGTTGTTACTATTCTCCTGAGTCATGCAGACTCTAAAAATATTTTAAAAGCTGTACAGTTCAAAATTAAAAAGTGCATTCAGACCTTCAAATTATTTGTTTTAATGGATCACGTGTAAATATACACCTCTAACTTTGTTTTTCCAACCTTATTGAAAAGTAATGTTCTTTAAGTAAGAGACATTTTTGTGGTTAACCTGAGAGAGAGAATATCTGTTTATGAACTAATAGCAAATCTGTAGTGCTCAATGGCAGCAGGAGCAGCATCATATTTCAGTTTGAACAGCTGCTATCTCCACAGCCAGACCTGGCAATCCTTTTTGAAATTACACACAGAATAGGCCCAGACAAGAAGATGTGATTCAGCAGCGTCCCTAGAAAGACTTTAAAACCCTTTTATGCTGCAGCCACACCTATGTGGCCACCCATGAGTCAGCAGAGCAGAAATTAAATTTTCAATGAGTCCAGTGAATTCAGCAAACAAATAGAACTTGTCATTTTCTTGTAATTCAGTTCCCTGCTGTGTCACTGACCTTGGGCAAGGTATTCAGCTTTCCAATGTGTCATCCTCTATGTTAAATGGATTTAACAAGACCTAATCATCACAAGGTATTCTGTAGACCTCAGTGGAGCTGCAGCCCTGGAAACAAAGGGAGAATTTAGCATGCATTCCTGCCACAGTATTCTGGGGTTCTCAGCTGACTTTTGACCAAAATGAAATATAAATTATGCAGAAACCTGCTAACATTTAATTAAGTGAAGCCTCTTGCTATTTTGAGAACAATTTCTTAACAAGCGGAATTAGCAGAAATATTTTGCTGGTGGAAGCCAATAGCTTCTCCAGGCAGAGCTGGTCTCTCCCATCCCTACAAGGCTGTAAACTCCTTCTGTGTTTTATGAATCATTTATCTCCTGATTTCTCATATTTTGGGTGCAATTTTCCCTTTGCTTAGCTCTGGAGAAGCCATGCATCTAACAGGGCAGGAGGATGGCTGTTATTTTTTGTACACCCATGAGCTGAATTGCTTAGTAGCTTAAGCCACTTTGCAACTGTACAAACACACTGTGAGCAGTAGGAATGCACTTATGTCCCCAAGGACCTAATCTGGCTTGCAAAACTTCCACTAGTGACACAGATGTACAAAAAACAAAAATCCATCTTCGTTCTCTGTTTGCATTTGCAGAATATGGATTTAGCTAGAAAATAATATATTAGCATTTATACATCCATTTGTATTCATGTTCTCAAAGCATTTTATTTACATTGAGTGGTAAGAATCATATCAGTTTATATTTCATATTCGGAAGCTGAGCCAAAAAGTGACAAAGTGTTTCCTTCAAAATCATGCAGCAAGTCAGTCTTGGAGAGAAATGTGCCTGTTCCACTAGACTGTGTTTGTATAGATCTTCTTATTTATGAACAGCTGTGACTATTAGAATCTATTATTTATATTTCCACTAAGCTTGCTTTTCCCCCCTCGCAGCAGACACTCTGCAAAGGAGAATTGTTGTCATTTTTCTGCAGGTACTGAGATTCACTGGGGTGTTATGGGCAGTAATGAAGCAGCACTGCAGGTACTGCTCAGCAAGGACCTTTGTAAAGCCATTTCAAATGTCTCACTTAAAACCAGTGCAGCACTTTAATGAAGAATTAAAAGTGTGCAGGCTGAAAGTGTGGACTTTCAGTGATGAAATAACTCAGGAAAAGTTGGCTCTGCCTGCATCACTGACCCCACAGCATCAAGCATTTTCAGGCAGTGTCAGTACTCATCCTCACTGCCAGCAGCTCCATTTACATGCACGTTCTGTCCCAGCAACACATCCACTGAGAGCTGCTCCCAGCCAAGAGGCAGAATCTGTCACCTGGCCACAGCACTGGCCTGAGGTTTACACTGCTTACAAGCAAATTTCAACAAGCCCAGAGGATTGGCTTCAGGCCCAGCATTTCAAATCCCCAGAGTTTGGCACCTCACTAAAGAAAACAATAATAAAATGCCAGAAATGATCACTGGCAAGCTACAGAGGTGTGTGTGAGGCACTGGGGCTGCCTGCCCTGTGATCAGTGCTGGGGCTGTGGCTCTGGGGACGTGGAGCAGCAGGTTGTGTGAGGAAGAAATGCCTAAACTAACTAGCACTGACTGGAGACACAGACATCTGTTTTCAATTTGCACAGAGCTGCTAATTTTTAAAGGACGAATTAGCATATAGCTAATTTTAACTAGGCAGTTGTAATTGGGATTTTTCAGAAAACGTGCTGGTCTCTGCAGGCATTGCAAAGCAATATCTGAGTTCTAGTCCTGCACTGGTCACCTGGAGGAACAAACTCCCTTTGGCCAGCAGGAGTAGGTGAGACACAAGAACCATCACAGGTTTTGTTCAGTAGGAAAAACTTTGAAATCCAGGCACCCCTTTCCCCCTTCTTTCAGAAAACAACTTGATTTGCTCTTGCAGAATGCAGCATTCTGGTTTTTCCCCTGAGCAGCAACAGATGGATTTCAAAGAAATCTCCACTATTACAGCAGTACTTCAGTCCCTCTGCTGCTTCTTCCTCTTCAGAGAACCAGCAGCTGATTTAATGCAAGGCAGTTTGTCCTTTATGGTCCATTCCATAGAATGGATGGATATCCTGTTTCCTGGACTCCTCAGCTTTACCTTGCAGTTTCCTCAGCCTCAGGGGTGCTATATCTCACTGCAGCCACCTCCCAGCCTCCTGAGAGCATCCATCACACACCGAGGGCTGGGGAACAGCTTCTCCCGTGGCTCCAGGAGCAGGTTGGGAACAGAGTGCTTCCTCGTGGTGCTGAAACATGAAAAACCAGCAGTGTGCAGCATTATCCACCCCTGACAAGCACTTGGAATACCTACCTTAGGGTCTGGCAACCTGCCTCTAGCTTGTCTTGCCAGTAAGATGCTTTTAAAGTGAATTGGAATTGAAACATTAACTCAGTTCCCAGAGGGGGTGGTTTAGTCTCTTAAGCATCACATTTAAAATACCCAAATGCTTTCAGTCCTGTGAGATGCACTGAGCCTTTCACTATTCTGGAATACAGAGAATGAATCCCACAATTTCCTCACTGGGTTTTCTTTTCAGATGAGACCTTGGACACCAAGTACTGCACCTTGTAGCAACTTTGGGGTAGAGATGTCTCCTGTTTAGCTCTATACAGAAGGAACTTACAAAATTTCAATCATCATTTTCTCTGGTCACCTCTGCATTGTTTAGTGGATCACAGCAGGCAGTGATAGTCATGTTTTAGATTAGCAAACTGAACCTTGGTCACTCCAGACACAGCTTTCCACCAGCTGCACATCCTCTGACAGCTCTTGATGGTCGAGCTTGTCCCGATCAACAGTTGCTTTTAGTGGTCAGGCAGGCTGTGTAGATAATTTGTAAAGTAATTTGCAATTATTTGGAGTGAAAACTGCAATATAATGTAGTATCATGAGCCAGACACTCAGCCTACTTCTATTAACCCAAGATCTGTTGCAGATAAGAATGGGGTGGGTTAATTATACTCCTCTGACATGCTCTTCAAAATGGACTTTTCCTAAGTTCATAACCATTGAATTCATCCTGGTTTATAGGATTATTTTATGTGTGAAGTTTTGCATTCCAAAGCCCCAGTATGAGGCTGAGTGGAGCAGCCCCTTCCCCCAGAGATGGCTCTGTTAATCCTGTGGGATAAGCAAGGATGGTACTTCCAAAAGAACACTGGATTCTCACTTCTGCCTAACATCAGGCAGATCCCAGGCTCTGTTCCCATGCCACAATATCTCCATTCATCACCCTCTTGTTTGGCTCTGAAGGAATAAAGACAGCTCAGAAGTCCTGCTGGGAGGAGGAAATGTGTGACTGAAGTTTTGATTTAACGGCCAGATTGTGACTTTTTTTTTTTGATAAGGAACATGGGAAGGAAAATTTGTAGAGATGCCCTTAAGTCCTTGCAGAGGGAGGCCAAGGCCAGAGCTGTGTCACAAGCTCTGAAAATCCAGGGCCTCCTTTTCTGCCTGCCAGCTATCCTGGAGCCTTGCTGGGAGGCAGAACACCTCCTGTACCTTCCCACCCTCTGGAAATCCTCCTTCCTTAGGGCTGGGTGGGTTAGCTAAGGGGGTTTTATCTCGATGCACTGCTGACATGGCATCTCCTCTCTGGTGCAGTCTCCTTACCAAGGCTGGCTCTGCTCTCTGTCCCTGGAGGATGAATCAGAGAGCACAGGGGCTGAGGGGAGGAGGAAGAAGAGCTGCAGAGAGAGATCTGATGTTCTCTATCCGATATTCTGGCAGAGGAGCAACAACAGTTCTCATGGGGACCGCTGTGTGCTGAACTTGGACAGCATAGCTGTGTTCCATTTTTAAACAGAAAGACCCAACAACTCCAAACCAAGCAAAAATAAAACCCCAGCAATAAAAAATGCACTTTTGCAATTTGGTTTTGCTTTCAGCTCCTACCTTTGCCTGTGCTTTCCTCCTTCTCTTCATAATCCTGTATATCATCACCTCCTTTGTTAGATTTCCTTCTTATAATGTATTATCTGCAATCTATAGACAGAAATTAATAATATCATAATCTATCCAGACTGGTAATAGGAGATGTAATCCACTACATAACACTGTTATAGGAATGTGGTTTTTTAGGAACAGCCTGGAATTTTCTGCAATTTTTTATTCTCAAAAGAAGAAAATTCATCTTCTGTTGTATTTGCTGTGTTTCTTTTCCTCCAATTTTTTACATTGTGCCTATGTGTGTAGAAAGCATGATTTTTTTTTTCTTTTAAATGACTTCAACACATCAGTTAGGTGAACAAGAGAATAATTTTTTCAGTGTCTTAATTTTAACATATACATGTTTGTAATGAAGTAACTTAAATGGCTACTTAAGCATCCGTGCCATCTGGATTTTGCAATTGGCAATGTTTTTATCTTTGCCTGGCTCCACAGCAGAGTGACAGTGAAAATGCATTTAAACAAAAAGAATGAAGAAAAAAAAGAAACCGGATTTAAACTTGTTGTTGTCAGACAAACGAGCACAGTAGTCACACAACAGCCCCACAGCACACTGAATGAATCCTCTGAAATCAAAGCTCCAAAGGCTATGGGATTATTTTTAAACTGCCTGCCAAGACCCTGAAATATGATAATTAATGAACTTTAGCATATATGACAAAATTCCTAATTGAAGTAGAAGGGGCGCAGGGAGCATTAATGAAATGAAACTGAGTTTTTGAAGCATCAGTTTTGAAACCTTCAATTTTGTCTTTAATTATTAATTTTAGGGGAGAGCCTTGAGAAGTTCAGTGACATTCATGGTGAAGTCGGAGGTGTGATTAGACCCAGGTTATTTTGGGTGAGTTAGAAAAAGGCATCCCAGAAATAAATTAGAAAGAATGTGGCTAGGATCCCCTTCCTTTCCTTCTCCTTTTCCCCTCTCTCTCCTCCTTTTCAATTTCTCTTCTCCTTTTTCCTTTCTTTTCCTTCCCTTTTCCCTGTGGAGCTGGGACTACAGTGTTCATCCTGGCTCTGGATTTAGTTCCTCTTGAGGGAAATTGAATCCCTCACACAGTATTTCATATTAATGGCTGCAGAACTTGCTGTGCATTTCTGTTTGAGTCAGGAAACTGAAAAGTAAATCTGAAAAAAAATTTCACAGTTTCGGCTTCTCTTTTCCCTTTTACCTATTTGCTTAAATAAAACCTGAAGAAAAAAAAAAGACCTTTACTGCTGTTTTTCATTTGATTTCAATTATGAAAGAAAATGCAATCCTTCTGGCCTGTAAAATTTGCTAATATTTACAAGGATTCTAGACATGGTCCCTTAACTGGAGAAAAAATATTACAGTTTTTAAACTAGTCTGGAGGAAAAAAATCCTGTTCTAGTGCCTCACAGCATTTTAGAAATCCCGGAGGCCAGAAGGATGATTTCTCTCAGAATCATTGTATATATTAGAGATGAGAAAAATGCAAATATTTTGTTATATGTTCTCCTAACTGACCCAAGCTGAAAGATAAAAATGCTGCTTCTCTCTGAGAAGATATGCTTTAAGTTATACTTGAAATTATAACTTTTTTCTTATCAAGATTAAAGATTCTCATGCTCCTTCAGATTATCTCAGAGAATCAGAAAACACAGGAGTGAAAAGAAAACCATAAACACAGGGTGCACACATATTCCTCAAAGAAGCAAAAAGTTGAAAAGAAAGGCAGAAAACAAGCCAAATTCTTTGTCATTTTTGGGAAATAGTAAAGGTAAGAAGATTTTCAGAAAGCTGTTAAAGCAGGCCTTAGAAACAGAACAGAAAAAGCTGCAGAGTCTGGAAGTAGAAAAAGTTACAATAGCACAGCAAGCAAGGACATAAAACAATAGCTTGATTTTAGGGTTGGCTGAGATAAACTTTAAGACTGCAGAAAATATGCTAAGCAAGATAGTAGGAGGTTTTAAAATTAATAATGGGATGTTGTGTATTGTTAATAGAGAGCAGACAAGCAAACAGTGTGAAGCAGGTGTAGGTGTGCTTCTAGTGATTGGCCAGAACAATCATCTGTGAGCTTTAGCAATGTGCTATTGGCTAGAAAGTTTCTAAAGAGCTCTCTAACAAAGAAATCGTTGGCTGCTGTTGGCAAGACGGGAGCTTTTATCACCTTTCTGTTGTCCCAACCATGTAATGAGGCTGATGCTGCAATAAAGCTCAAGGAACATCTCCCAGCAGTCCCATTCCATTAGTGAAAAACTCCCAGCACATCATTCTTTACCTGCCATCACATTTTCTCCAGCGAGAGGCTCAAATCCCCAGCAAGGATGCCATTGCCAGTGGATTTGTGCTCCTTAGAGCCTGGAGGTCTCAGCCAGGGCTAAAGCTGGAACTGGACAATGAACTCCAACATGCAAATGGAGCGGAACTGATCCCAGTGACAGACCCCATGACTGGGTTTCCATTTTGTGGCTATTTTGGGTTCTTCTGCCCAAGGTGGATCCATTGAGGAGATCCTTCGAATAAATCCCTGCTTTGTTCTATAACTCTGCCCAGCCTCTGCTCTAGGTCAGCCTTCACAAGGCATCAGCAGCACCCTGGGCACATTTCCCTCTGTCCCAGCTCCCAGCAGCACAACTCCACATCCTGAAGGGTTCCAAGCCCTGACGTCTGACCATCAGCAGCATCCAGGGGGAGAGGGAGATCCCACTGGGACCTTGGCCCTGCACTCAATGGGGCACCTGAACCCCATGGCATGACCCCCTCTCTTTGCACAGTCTCACAGCCATGGGGAATTTAGAGAGCATGGTGAAATGTTGGAACCCTGGTTACTGAGAATTTTAAACTTTCTGTACTAACAAACACTGACCCCCAAGAGAACAGTGTATTTAACCTGAGATCAAAGAAAAAACTTCCAAAATTAAACAATAAGCCTAAAATTATAAGTATATAGTTTAAACAAAAGCATGCAATATTACATACCAGAACACTTAAAGTCTTAGAATACAGCAACATATATAAATAAATAAAAGGTAACATAGAATAATATATATAAATGAAAATAATGTATATAAATAAAACAAAATATATATAAAAAATATTTTTTAAACCAAAACCTAATCCCTCTTCTTCACTTTCTTCATAAATTTAAATAATGTGATATAATTAAATTTTAAAATCCACATTAGAAAAAACAAGTAATTAGCAATTGCTGTCATTACATTGCAGAAGTTGCAAGGGTTCCATATTGCCAGTTTCATACCTCCTTGATGTTTCTTGTAGGAAGCTCCTCCAGGCACTGACTCTTCCTTGTACTCACAGCAGCCAGCTGGCTCCAGTTCCCCTCAACCCACTCTTTTATAGCACTCTTCTTATTATTGGCTACAGCTGTGGCCTGTTAACGTCAGGCCTGCTCCTCATCCTTAATGATTGGCTCAGCTGCAACTCTTTAAGGGGTAAGATTACTTGCTATACTACCTTTACTTTCTGATATTGTATCCCCCTACAAGTTATGAAATTAAAAATACAAATAATTTAAATATAATTTCTTAATTAAACAATTTATCTTTAAAAAACCTTATTAAAAATACAACTCCATTTTTAATTTATTAAGGTAAAATACTATAGAACTCACAGTTTATAAAACTGTGATATAAATAAAAAACTGATAAACATCTAAATCCAGACAAAAAATACCATCTCACACATTTAATCCCAACCTTAATTAAATAAAAACCCAAAAAATCCACAGTAAAACATTTTGAATTCCTAGATCTCTACCTTGTTCTATCTTAGATTGCATTTGAAAAAATTAAGTATATGTATGCTTTCATATCAAGGGCTCCGAATCTTGAGCTTTTTCATTGTTTTGGGGGCTGTTCAGGAGTTTTTTTTTGTTTGTTTGTTTTGTCCTTTTTTTCCTCTTTTGTTGTTGTTGTTTGTTTGTTGTTATAATAACTGGTAAAAAAAACATGGTTTTTTCAGGTGAAACATGAACCCAGCACCTCCTCAATGTCTCCAGTGATTTCCAGTGCTCTCTGTTTTGAAACACAAGCCTGGGAAAATCTTGTGAATATACCCTGGATAGGGACTCATCTGCTGAAATACTCTCCAGCTTAATTCTGCCTGCCTCCTTTCAGTTTTAATAACTGATTATCTTCATAAATATACAGTGCAGATTAATTGACTCTATGTTTTAGCTACACAAACCAGAGGCGTAATCAATACCCTTTATCCAATTTATTAGGCATGCATGACATTTAGGCAATTAGAAAGCAAAACATAAGGATCAAAAGAGCAGAATAGTATATTATTAACAGCAAAAGGGACTTTGTTTTCTTTCCCAAGTGAAGTGGTATTAAAATAGCTTAAAAGAGGTAAAAATAGAAAGTTTGGCAGATGCATTTTGCCCTTGGTGCACTGTGGAATCCCTGGGCTTTTGAGGCCTTAAAAAAGTTTACTGTTGTAATTTAAGGCTTTTATTCCAAACTGAATAGGAAAAAAAAATCTAAACAATTTGGAAAACTTTATGCTAATAAATAAGACAAAGGATTCTTGCTCCTGCAGTTTGCAGACAAACTGAAAGTCCTATTGTACATATTTGTGAATTTTTGGCTTTTCCTCAATGTCCTAGCTGTCCACTTCAAACTAACACCCATTTTACAGATGGAACATCTTCTGCCACTGGTTCCTCATGGATAATGTTGTTTTTTTCCATCATCCACTGTCCACAAAGAAGTGGAACGCCCCCAGCCATGGCTGCTGCAGGGCAGCTGATGGTTGCATTGCTCTCACAGCTCCTTGTGCCACTCATGCCTGATGCTGGAAAGTAAAACACCACTAAATAACAAATCAAATAAACTGTGCCCCTTCTCTGGGCCTCCTTGTTTTCCCCATCTTGTGTTCCCATGGCCCTTCCCCTGCAGCCCCTGTACAGTGAGCTATTGTGTGCAGAATAGAGCAGGCTGGTTATGTAAACCCACGTGAGATTGTCCCCGGCTTTGTCACTGGCATGTAGCCCCTCCCAAGCTTTAATTAGGGTTAATGCAAACCTAGTGAGCTCTTGCTTCCCAGGAAAACCACAGATTTCACCCACTTGTGCATGTCCGGCACTTAAGGCTGTGACACCAAGCCTCAGCAAACAACTCTGGGCAACTGCTGCTGCTGCTCCCTGTGCTTCTGTGAGTTCCACATAGGCTGGATTCCTATGATGTAACAAAATACAGTGAAAATTACAAGTATTTCACTGGAGAAGCATCAAACTGCAGTTTGGTTTTGCTTTCTACACTCTGTTTGACAAATTGGGAGTTTTGTTGGGACTTGCTCAAAGCCAGAGCAGTGAGGAGCACCTCTGCTTGTTCCAGCTGCTGTTTGCCAGAGAGGAAATCTCCCCAACACCCAACATGTGTGTGTGTGCCAGCCCTCACATTGCCCTGAGCATTTCAGCAGAGATACTCCCATGCCTGTGATACTGATGCCTTGTGAAGGCTGATCTAGAACAGAGTTACAGAACAAAGCAGGGATTTATCCAAAGGATCTCCTCCATGGATGCACCTTGGGCAGCACCAGAGCCCAGCCAGGGCTGCACCCAAGATGAACCAAAATGGCCCCAAAATGCACGGCCGGGCACGGGCTCTGTCCCTGGGATCAGCTCTGCTCCATTTGCCCCTTGCAGTTCATTGTCCCATTCCAGCTTTAGCCCAGGCAGTCCCACCCTGCTTGTTTTTCTCTCTCCAGCCCATGGTGTTTGTGCTCCTGGGCTGAGATTTGGGTCATTTGTCCTTGGTGCCCAGCTGGAGCAGGAATTGTTTTGTCTCCCTGCTCTGTGCTCAGAGCTCACCATCCCCTGATATGAAGCCCAGACCACACACTAAAGCAGCACAGAGTCTAAAAACATAAAAGCTAAAACCTGAGGCATCAGTATTTCTGCAAACACAGAGCCTTCAAAAATCTCTGCATGTCTGGCTTTACTTGGATCTGCTTCCCTTATGGAGGTGGAGCCCCCTGGGTTTGCCCATTTCACCTCCTGCACTTTGCACTCCAAACACCAGGCAAAGCTAGTAGGTCAGAGTGGCTCCTCCCTCACAACCATGCAAACACACACATTTACATTTATTGGTCAAGATTTAATGCCAGGATACCCAGACTGCTAAAAGTAGGCAAACAAGCAGAGCAAACAGAAGGGCAGCCCCAGGTTCAGTCCATAGCATGATACCTGTGTAATCGCCCTGTGTCTGTTACCCAGAACAACTGAGGGGCTCAGCAGCCTTGAAAAATGGAGCTGCAGGATCTCTGCTAGGCTTTCTCTGAAAGGCTGTCCTCCTGCTGGAACACCTTTGGAGTTTGGATTTCTGCTTTCCTCCTGCTGGAACACCTTTGGAGTTTGGATTTCTGTTTGGCTATTGCTGCAGCTCCCTGGGCACTGAGCAGGGATTTCCTCTCTGCCCCAAACATTTGGGCACTTGAGGGTTGGTACTGAGGAGCCTGGGAGTGTGAAAGATGAAAAAAAATGCTCCTTTTATCTGGTCCAATAAAATAAACCTTTTATGTGGTTTATTGGTACCAGTGACACAGGATCACTGTGGCTATGCTGCAATTCCTTCACAAAGAAAACATGGAACATGAGACATCCTTGTGACAGACTGAAGCCTGGCATGAGCTTTAAGGGTGCACAGCCCTATATAATTTAAAACCTTTAACATTTTCAGATGTTTTGAAAGACAGTGTTCTGCTTCTCTCAAGTAATTTCTTTTTTTTTTTTTTTTTTTTACTTCTGTCACATTGCCACGGGTGGTCAAATGTAATTGTGTAACTACTGACTCATTTCTGTCAGGTTATGCTTTAATGTCTCCATTTTTCAGTGCTGTTCTGAAAGTAAAATGTTATCTACTAGTTCAGAAGAAAAAAAATCCCCAAGATTTGCAGGTGAATGACAGCTGAATTGACTTCCAAATTCTTGACTTAGAAGTGCAAATAACTTTTAATTAACTTTAAATACATTTTCCCTCTTCTGTTTTCCATTCACTCTTCCCAGAATCAAGCAGTTGCATATGTGATGTCCCCTGTAATTTTTTTATTTCTGCTGTTTACAGGGCTACAGCTTTGAGGACTGACTGCATTGCAAATGTCTTAGGCATTACAGAGAGAAAAAAAAAAAAACAAAAACAAAAAACCCCACAAAAAACAAAACAAAACAAAACAAAACCACCCCAAAAAAACCCCAAACCAAACCAAAAAATCCTGAGCATGTTTAGTAGAGTCTAGAGGAAGTTTTGGTACCCACTGACTGTGGATAGCATCCAGAAGAAAGGAATCTGATCAATTCACTGGACACTGAAATCTCCCTCTACCCTGATTCTGCAGGTGCAACTCATTTGACACAACACAAGATTATAACAAGATTATAGATCTTTCAATGCAGGGCCTTCTCTAATCAAATCATATACAGTGGGCAAATTATAGGAGTACCAAGGCATTTCATCCAACAACACATTAATATGAGGGGTGGGTAGAATTCTGATGATTTATCATTGAAAAAATAAATTAATCACAGTAAATTTTACAGCCAGTGAACCACAACCAAGACTATATTTTCCCCTCAAACGCAAGATGGAGGCAATAATGTTAACTGATGTATCAACATGAGGTTTTTAAACACCTATCCAAATGTGGGAAAAGCTTAAAAACACTTAAAATCCTTTTGCTTTCAGGTTAAGGGTACTGTCATTTTTTGTGACCAGAAAACAAGGGCCATTTCAGGCTGATGGCACTTGGTGCTAAATCATTTTTTTGGCCCTCTGAAATAGTGAATTTCCCTCAGCAGAAAGTAATAGGCTGTATCAACATTTGGAGCCTAACCAGTCTGGGCAACCTGCTTATTGATGTAAGCTAGTCAATGAAGGCTAAACTTGTTTGTGAAACACTGCATTTGTACTCCTAGGGCACTGCTGGACTGCAATTCAGGCACTTATCTTCACAGAAACACAGAAATTTAAAACAGCCCTGTCTTATTTTGTGTCAAAGAAAAAGACATTTTGCTACTTAGCCACTGGAACCATGCTCTGTCCTGCTCAGCTTGACAGCAACAGTAAGTGGTTTTCTAAGGCACATAGAAATTTCAATTAAATTTACTGTAAGAATTCATGCAATTTACTCCTGTTCTTTCTGGATTTTGCAATAGACACTCTGAGCTGTCAGCAAAACAAAGTGTTCAGGCATGTCATAACGAGAGTTTTTTGTTATCTGAGACATAGCACACTCTGAGCTATCTCTTTCATTCAGGTCTTTTATCAAGACTGAATATTTATCAGCTCTTGTATAGCTCAGCAAAAAGAAAAAGTGAAAAGGTACCAGTCACTTGATCTTAATTTAGCCTTAATTACATAATGACCCTTTATAATGGTTATTTCCTAAGACAGGTTGCTGCTTAGACACTGGGGATGGAACATTTCTGCTGTCCATAAAAATGTTTACTCCTTTTTCACAGCCACAATGCCTTTTCCACATAGCAGTCATACAGGAATTTTTACTGTGTGCAGACATTTTGGAGGATGGTGTTGATAATGACACTGAGAATTAGATTATGCTGTGGTCTGCTAATGATCTGTCTCCCAGTTTTCAAACACTCTTTGCAGTGTCTCATTTAAATACATGGCTCAAACATTCTTGCACAGGTGGGTGTAAAGATGCTGGATCCCAAATTCAAAAATAGAAATGCTGAACCAGATAAGCCTACTGTACAATCTAGGTGCTGCCACTGGGGTTTAAATTTCAGCTGCTTGTAGCTATCATGAATTTTTTCCTTTTATTTGCTGTATTTTCTTTGGTTTTAAGAGTGTATGGGTATGTAGATAACAGGGATTTTGAGCTCAACTTTGCTTTTGTCTCTTAACAGTTTGGGAAGTACCTGAGACTTCAGGTAGAACTCTTACTCTCCCTTTTTTATGGTTTTTATGAAACTAAAAGCAAACAGCATTTTCAGCTACTCCAAAACATCCCTTTGTTAGAAGATGTGTTGCACAGCAGCTTTGGGAGTTACATCTGATGGTGAATGTGGATAGTACTAAATTACTGAAACTGAGGAGTCTCTCTGGATTTATTTCACAGCCTATTCTGATTTGCTGATAATTTTGCAAAAACCAAAGTGTCCTATACCATTTTGGAAGATAAAAAACCAAACCCAGAAACAACAACAACAACAAAACTCCATAACAAAACAAAACAAAACACCACAAAAAGACTCCAAACCAAATTTCAACTTAATAATATTGTACTCATTTAAATGTATGGGCATCCTGAGAGGAAACTTTGCATTTCTGAGCACACTCCAGACAGGATTCTCATCTGGTTTTGTAATGGTAGATTTGCTTTGAGTGTAGTTTTCAGTCATTCAGGATATCTGTGGTTCACAGGATGTGGGTGGTTCTCAGTCAGCAAAGAAGAAAGCTGGTGCTCAAGCTTTGCAGGAGTTTGTTTGCTTTTACATAATGCTTGTAACTTGTGTTTCTGATAAGAAAATTTTATTGGTTTTTTTGGTTTTGCTTTAAGGGGCACAGTTGAAAAACCCCCTGATTTTATAGAGCAGATTCTTGGCTTTGTACCCTGAATGATCTCTCTCTTTCTGAGTCAAATGGAAGATACAAAAGAATTGGTTACACACCAACCAATAACTCCCACACCCCTCTCCACCCCCAGTCTGTATTCTGCAGCCTTTGTGCAGAATTATCCCCTTTCATTTACAAATTTTAGCAAGTCAGTGTCCCCAGATGGTGCCTAGTGCAATTTAATTTGCATATGCAGTTCTTACACCCTAATGAAAGGTTCTGCTTCTTTTTATAACATTTTTTAAGAGTTTCTGCCTGATTTTCTTTCTTTCCTGTAATTTTATCTCATTGTAATGAGGAGTTTCCTCTTTACCTGCTCTTGTGCAGGGTGAAGAATTCCCCCCTCATATGAAATGAATGAAATTAATTTAGTCATCTTTGCCTTCTCTTGAAATAACAATTTCTGCAACCTATTCATGGGGAAAAAAAATAAGAAAAAAAAAAAGCAGCTGGTGGTGACTAATGTTGATTGTACTGTGAGGTTTTCAGAGATAATTATATTTAAATATGTGGGTTTAAGACTAAATAATTGAAGCAAATTAATGCAAACTAATAGAGTTATTTCTAGAGGGAAGTAATTTCTTGAGGGAAGTACTGTGGCAGTTGTTTCTTTGATTGTTTCTACTGTTTGCTTGAGAGCATATCTTAAACTGTGACACTAAGTAAAAACTAATTGGTAGAAAAAAGGTGTGAAATTAAGACTGAGTTTATTTTTTGGAATTCCAACACAGTCTTCAACAGACTTACTTTAGTCCAAAAGAAGAATCAGGGCTTTTGTCTTCACATCAAAGCAACTTTTGAACCTGGTATTTCATTTTGCAAAGGAGGTTTTGATATGCCATGTGGGATTACAAATAGCAAAGATGAAAAGCTGTGCATCCAAGCCTCTGTAATTGCCACCTATGAACTGATCTGTGTTCTGGAGCTGAAATGGTTTGGACAGTGACCATATTAAACTTCTCCCCTTGTTTTAGTTCATATTAAAATGTATGAAACACAAGTCAGTTATTGTGGAGTGGTTAGGGCCATACAGGGCAGGGTCTGTGTAAGATGTGTTCAGTGCCACCTCAATTCTGCTGTTTGATGCAGGAAATAATTTAATGAAGAATAAAAGAAATGGGCTCTCCTTGTACTAAAGCATAGCAGCAAGTGGTAGGAAACACCCTGCCTTGTTTTACCTGCCAGCAAAAACAGAATTGTTCAGGAAATTGAGAAAACTTTCCAAATCCAGTTAATTTTATTTTTAATATAATTTGTTTTTTTTTTTTTTGTCCTTCATGTATACCTAAAGAAACCAACAAATTGTCATGCTGTTTAGATTTGAAAAATGAGTACAATATATGTAAGATTTTGATTTAACCCCTAGAAGCTCCCACATTTTAGTTTGCTCACACTAATGGTCTTTCCAGAATGTCTCTGCTTGAGTTTGAGCTGTAGGTGCAAAGAGTTTGGTTGAATCAAATACAAAAGTTTATGATAATGAAACAGTGAAGCTGAAAAGAAAAAAAATCACCAAGAAGCCGCTGGAAGTGTGAGACGAGAAATCTTTTTGTCAAAAAAATTAACTTGTAAACACAACACTCTGTGGATGCATTGGAAGGACAGATAAAAAATCGCTAATAATTGTTAAAAGCAAAACAAAGGCTTGCAGAATTATTGGAATTATGCCTGGAGTAAGGTGATATCAAAGGTTTAGGCAATCTAGGCTAATTAACACAGAAGAGCCATGGGTTTAATGTCAATCAGTTATTACATGTTAGTTCCAGTACATCTGCTTCAAGGGAGGCATCCATCCACAATCCTTCAAAAAGGGACTGGACACTTGCAGTTCCTTCTGTAAAGAGAAAATTCACTTTTACCCTCTCTTCCAAAAGCTTTATAAGTTTCTAAAACTCCAAAGACCATCATTAACTCTCCCAAGACTCAGTGGAGGCTGCCAGTATTATACAAAGAATTAGAAAATATAGAAAAATTGTGCCATGAACTTACAGGTTAAATTACAGGCTAAATTGTGCCCTGAACTTACAGGTTAAATTGAGGAATGGTTTGAACTTGTGGCACTGTCTGGGTCTGTACTCATCCAAAGTGATTGTGGGAGGCTTGACTTGAAATTTGCTTTTCCAAGGACTCAGGAATCTTATCTGCCTTTGTACAGGTGCCTTTAGGGCAGAGATCAGAGCTCGGAGGGCAGCGGGACAGCCTGGGCTCCCCAACCCTTTTCACACTGCACTTTTTGCACTTTTTGTGATTGATTTTTGTTTTGGATATTGCTGCAGAGTCCTCCATATGCCAAGGCTTTCCCTTGTAATTACAGGGAATTCTCTCCAGAGCTGGCCCTGGGGGTGTTTTAGAGCCCATCTCTAGACAGGTACCAATTTTGGCTTTGACAGCATTTCTGGAGCATCAACCACAGCAATGCAGACACATCCATAAGGCTGGATTTTCAGAGGGAACAAGCAAGAAATGTGTCAGAAACACCCAAAAATTGAAAATAGATGCTCCTGTCTGAATTGCTAGAAGACAGCAGAGATGGAAAATAAAAAGCTCTGCTTTGGCACAGCTCTTACAAACTGTGCTAATAAGAAATGCACCTAATAATTCCACATCAATGGAAGGCCAATAGCTTTTTAAAATTTTGGTTGCACCAAAGAGATTTTGTGATTTGCTGCCCTGAGCAAACTCAAAGAAGTGACAGGTATTTAAATGAAGAAGCAAAAACTTTAATAAAAAGAAAGGCATTCTGTTCTACTTGGAATAAAGACTCAAAATATTTTATATTCCTCATATTTTTTTGCTTATGTTCCTTATGGAAATATAATTAACATTACAGGGGTATTTTAATACACTTTTTGAATAATAAGTCTTCTCAAACATGAGCCATGAGACTGACGTGGATATCCCCTGCAGAAAAGCACAAACCTGATGGTTTTACTGTTGTATTGTAAAATATTACAGGATTAAGAAGGTTTATTATTCTCTAGTTAAACTTAGGAGAGTAAGAAATGGCAATTCTTGGAAAATCTTCAGGCAGGAAAACTTGCCCCTGTCTCAGTAGTGTGAGTGGTCAAAAGGAGAGGAGATTTTTCCTGAGGATAAAATGAAATATTTGAAGCCTAAAGAAGTTTCTAAATTGGTGGAGTCTAGCATAATAATTTTTTTTTCAGCTGTCTGATACAGGCTGTGCCTGGGAATGGAGCTGTGCAATGGAGTCATTGTGCACAAAAAGCTTTTGGGTGATGCTCAGGCTGCTCCATGCTTAGGAAAAAAACACCAATGGTGAGAGTTTTGAGATGAAAAGCTAAAACACCCACGTGCAGGATAAATCCCAGATAAATAAATCCCAGATGAATAAATCCTGCTCCTTCCAGAGAACAGGGACAGAGGAGTGGATGTTGTGGGCAAGGCTGGGGATGGATGAGCACAGCCTGTCCACCACCTGTGTGCAGCCTTTTCCCTTACAGCAGAGAACAGGAATCAGAGCAGAGGAAGGAGGTGTTTGCTGCACCAGACATCTCTGAGAACAGGGTTTTCCCTCTGTCTTGGTCTCCTGACATGGGAAGGAACCTGCTGTCAGAGATTACTGCCTCCCTCTCCTCTCTCTTTCTTCCTGAACTGCAGATGAGCAGATGTGGGGTGAAACTTCCCTTGAAAATCCACTGAAGGACCAGAAAAGTGGGCTGGAATTGTCCCTTCCCTTCAGTCAATACTTTAGAATAAAACCTAAAAAAAAGAAAAGGTAGTTCTTTAAAGCAGGAGCCTACTTCCCAGCTCCTCCCAGGGGCAAGCCTGATGTGCTTTTTTCCTGCTGCCTGGAACTGCCTCGTGGCTTTTGAAATGTGTTGGTTTCCAAGATGCTGCTGGTTTTTTGCATTCTAGTTGTTCTAAATGCTACTGTGAAATACATCACATTTTCCATGCAGCACACTGGCAACCACTGTGTGCAACAGTTTAGGAAGCAGAGGTGCTCAGGAGTTACAGAGCTTCACTTCTGCATAACTAGGTCCATTGTTTGACAGGGATTTTTTATCTTACTGCACCTCAGCTCTGGAAAGGATAAAACCAGCCTGTTAAGAAATGCTCACTAATTCAGGCAAAAACAGCACTTGCACCCTCCACAAGACAATGCTCTCCTAGGGAAATCACCACTGGTTTTGGAAAGTGAAATTACAGCCCTCATCATCAGCATTTATTACTGAACCAATGATTATGGCAGCCGAAATCAAAACCATTTAGGTATGAAGGCCTGCAGCCAAAATGTTGGTGCTACTCTTATTGTTGTGTGACCTTTCCTGTGTTTCCAGGAAAGCTTTGCTGGGCTGAGAAGAATCTCCTGACCTAAGCTTTTGAAAAGATTGGCAGACTCTCCTGAGTGGGAGGCTGCATGAGAGCAAAGGATAAATATTTGCAATACAATGGAGATAAAGAGGAGGCTGGAAATGTTACTGCAGCATCGAGGCTTTATTTTACTTTTGAATTTGGGTAAGTGCCAAAAGGACTAAATCAGCACACTGGAAAATGCAAGAATGAACCCTCTTGAAAGAAAAAGATAAGCTACTAGAATCAGGAGGACAAATTTTATTATGAATATGACTCTTGGATTATTTTCACATCTCAACCTGAAGTAATACTAATGGAAAAAAAGGATTGTGTTTTTATTTCCAGATATATATCTGCCTTTATAATTTACATAAGTCTTGTAGTAAAATATTAACTTCCATTATTTATGAATCTATTGAACTTTGCAAGGATGTACTGACAGCTGAAGGATTATAATTTTAAAGGCAGTTCAGTTCACATCATAAATATCCTAAAAGGTCACATACTACCTTACAGTATCATCTGAAGGACAAGGAGCTTAAAGTCAGAGTGCTCTCTGTCAGTTCAGGAAAAGTTCCATCAACATTATCATTTCAGGAATCAACATGTACCAATTTATCACCCTGTGGGAATATTTTTCCACACATTTCTGTGAGCATGCTGAGCTCTCATTTGGAGTCACTGTTTGGAGTCTCTTCTCTTGATTCTTACCAGACCTCTCCACTCTGGGGTTAAAGAACAAAGTGAAGTCCCTGTATTTCTGCAACGTGGACATTGCAATACCAACATCACCTGCATCCCTAGCATATTTTTTTCTTTCATCTACTTACCCTGGAAGTACCAGAAATAAAAAAAAAGGCACTCAATATTTTCTAGCAGCTAGGTCAGCTTAAAAGTCACTGTCTGGAGTTATATGATTTTATTTGCAGCACCACAGAATCACTAAAGATCCTCACTTGGAATGGATGCACAAGGATCACTGAATCCAGGACATCCCTAGGATAACACCTTGAGCCTGACAGCATTCTCCAAACACTTCTTGGGCTGTGCCCACTTCCCTGTGGAACCAGTTCCAGTGCCCAAACACCCTGTGGGTGAAGAGCCTTTTCCCAAAATCCAACCTAAACCACCCCTGGCACAGCTGCATATCATTAACAACCACCAATTTCCTGCTTCTTGATGATCCAAATAGTGACATCATTTCCAATTACCTCTTTGCAACAGACAGGGGGAAATACAGCATTTATTAACTCCCTGTAATAAAATGAATTAATAGATCACACTGAAAAATTCAGAGTATTTCATTGCATTAAAATGCGGGCCTGTAAAATTTCTTGTTAACTCTGTTTTATACCCTTGAGTTATCTGCCATAATAAAAAGTACTAGCACAGATTTATAAGAACTTTTCATTATAAAGACGCAAAGGAGACTGACAAATATAAACTGATGCTCTTTGGCTGGAATACCAAGCTTTTCCAAGGGAGTTTTAAAAAGCCTGTTACAATTCACATTCATTGGCAGCAACAAAAGAAGAGGGCCCAATATCCATATGAGTCATATACAGACTTATTTTTGTTCACTACTGAGTGAAAGACAGAAAACACCCTATTTTTTTTTTTTTTTATTTAAACAGTTCCTAAATGTGAGTCTCTCACACTGGATCCCTGTTTCATATGGGGAGGACAAAACAGTAGCTGCTGACAGGCTGGGTGCTAACAGAGCTGGCATCAAGTGTTTTATACTGCATGCCTTAAAACAAACTCACCTATTCAAATATGGGCAGCTGAAGTATGGAGTTCATGAAAAAAGTTGGTGAAATTCTTTCTTAAGCAGATAAATACCGTGATTATTTTAGAGCTTTCATTCTTACGCCAAAGACAAATTGCTTTTGTGTTTTTAGGAGCAAAACACATGAACAATTGCAAGATTTCTGGTTTGGGGTTAATTAAAATAAAAATATGAATAATATAATAAAATAAAAAGTATAAATAAAACAATAAATAAATATAAATATATAACTATAACCAAACTAAATAACTATAATTATATAAATATAAATACATATATCAATATAAATATTGATATAAATATAATTGTAACTATAAAACTATAAATATAACTATAAATATAAATATATAACTACAACTAAATTATAACTACAACAATATAAATATAAATTAACACACAAATATAGATATCAATATAAATGTAACTATAACTATAAAACTATAACTATAACACTATTACTATAAATATCAATATAAATGAACCTATAACTATAAAACTATAGCTATTACTATAAATATAAAATATTTTCCTGGAATATAAATGTTCCAGGAAATGGAAAAAAGAAAAAAAAAGCCAGTGTCTTTCATTTTTGACCTCTCATAATGGAAAATAAGCCCCAGCAATCAGTGGGTTATCAGAGGTGATAGCATAAATTCCTTGGGCTGAATGAAAAAAGGAGAGAGTCAGGACCGTCCAATGGAACTCCCAGGGAATTTAGGTAAATGAACTCCAGAAATCAGGATGGAGCCACAGGATCAGGTTCCTACCCTGAACCCTTTCCTTGGGAAGCAGTGTGTGACACAAGGCCACAGCTCCTGCTGGAAACGTGCGCTGCTGACTGCTCTGAACTATTCCAGAACCAGGATTACTCCCACCAGCTCCAGGGAGGCTGCTTGTTAGATAAAGGATGACAAATCTGGTCCTGAAGTGGCAGGCTCTCTTGATGAATGTGCGTCCTAATCCTCAATGACATTTAAGTGAGCGAAACATATGTACAGAGAGAATAAAATGCCAAAATGTGTTGCTTTGCCAAGTTGCCACAGTTGGAAGCTTTAAGTAAATTTCCAATGTGTTTGTTGATAAATCCTTTGTTTTGAATAAAACATTATTTCATTTTTAGAGTAGATTTAGAGTGACAAGTCCTTCAAGGCTAAGCAATACCTTGGTTGGTTTGCAACACCTGTGAAAGAAAGCAATTCCTTCACTTTTTCCCTAGATATCTGCAAGAAGTCTGAATTCTGCAGTAGCTAACTTACTTGTTATACAGACGTAAATTTTTAAAAGCTCACAGGCAAATATCAGTTCAAAGGTCCTAAATGTTTATTGCTGGAAGTAGAAATGAGCTTGGTTAATTGTTAAACAACAGGCAATTTCCTGGGTGATTCAATACATCACAGGAGATAGGTAGCTCTGATTAGGACCTCAGAAATTATTGAACAGGATAGATTACAAAAACAAGCTTAAAATGCAAAGAACACAAGAGATGAATTTGTTTAGCACAAATACTATTATCTTCAAATTCAATTAGAGAGGTGGTTTTTTGGGTGTCATTCTACAGCACGTTTCAAAGCTTGCTGAAGTTATTGAAAACACAGTGAGATGGCAGGGAATATCTGGAATTAAACCAGGATATTATTTAATTATTTAATTTTGCACTAGTCGAGAGAGAGAGAGATCTATGCACTCCAATTAAAAGTTAATACCGTAGAACGGCGACAAACAATTTTAATTAGCATTAGATTGCTCCATGATGCTAGTTAACATAACACCAGCTAATTCCCTTCCACGACAAGTGATTCTGTGGTGCAGCTCACAAAGCACAGCGAGCCCTGAACTGATGTTGCTGTAGCTGCTTCCTCTGCCAGAAACCCTGCAGAAACCAGGAATGGCTGGACAAGGGAGTCACAATATTTGGAAAGCAACTCTGTTTTCCTCAGTTAAAGCATTCATTTCCATGTGCACCCATGTAAATCTCAGCCCTGCACCAACTCAACTTGCAAAATCCTTCGGACCTGGGACGGAGGGGACAGAGCCAACAGCTCCCAGCCAGGGGCTCTGTGTGCTCCCTGACCACAGCTGCTGCCAGATGTCCACACAAGCTGGAAAGACACAGAAAATACACAGTTTATACCCTAGAATAGCCCCAGCATCCACCGCTGCAGCTCAAGAGCTTCTTATTGGTTCTTATAGCTATTCTTATTCTTGAAAATCTGTAGCACCTCAGACTAAGCAAAGGCTCAGCCTGAGGGAAAGCTGAATATTTTTTATGCAGAAGCTTATAGAAATTAATTGTAGGTAATATAGTTACAGAAAGGAAATCAAAGTCTTTGAAATGTCACACTGGAAAAACTTTTTTTTTTAATGTTATGCAGCTACTATAGGTTATTTCAAAATGTCTTGTAAACCAGAAAGGTCCTAAAATGTAAATAGATTAATCACGGTTTCCAATTTATCCAAAATATCCCATTAACGCTGTGTTATTTTCAACAGATGTAACCACTTCTGAGCTCCATATATATTTTCTTTCTGATATCCTTGCCAATATCAATCTTATTAGCATTTAATTCACCAATATGACTGAAAAAAGCTGGATGTTTGCATAACTGAAGATGTTAGTAAATGTAGCAGATCCAGAAGCTCCTTGAAAATCCATGCATTTAATGAGCAGATGAAAGCCAGTTTTACCAAATACACAATAAATCATTAATCAAAATAAAGCTAAAATCCATGGTAAATTTGAATGTACATAAGGAGTGATGAGTGATGGTGATATTCTTAAATATTTAAGAATGTTTTCTGGTTTGTTTCTAGCTAGAGATTAAACTGCTGGAGTAGTTTCATCTACTACTCTGAAATAAACTCCATTACACTGAGAATTCTGCTTTGCTCCACAAGCCTACATAAAGCCATGCTAGCTTTTAATTAATTTAAGGCTCAATTTGTAAAACATTAGATGATAAAGGAATCTTTTATTTTTTATTAAACCATCCCAATGGCAAAGAAAAAAAAAGTTTTGATCAAAGAAGGACATTGACAAAGTTCAGTGTTGTCAGAACCAACAATGGTTCAAACCGTTCCAATAATGACTATTTACAGAAGAGATGGAGTGACTCACAAAAAGAGCTTTCAAGGCAAACTGTAGCAATATATTTCCAGAGAGTAGCCAGTTTCTTTTCAATTGTCAGCTGCTCACTATGATCTAAAAGGGCTCAACTGCAGTGATTTGTACCACTCTCCATTTTCATCCATGTTTCACAATTCATCAGTTTCAAACCTAAATAATACTGTACCCCACTGCAAATGTTCCTCTAATCTTTTTCTCCTCCAACGACCTGATCTGCAGAGCTACAGGGGAAAAATCCCCACTGTTCAGCACTAAATATAAATCCCGCATGAAACAGATGTCCTCCCTTTATCTTCTCCAACGCTTTGGTGTTGCATTTAATGACCTGTCTATGATTTCCCTTATTTCCTGTCTTTTAATAACCAAAGAAGAGCAGACAAATCCACTGTAATACGCTGATCTCTTTGAAGTCTCCCATCTGATAATTATAGATAAAATGATGTTAAAGAACATAAAACCCCACAAGTTTAAGGGAGCAAACATGGCATGTATCTATAATATGATGCTCTGTTGTACCTTGCTGTTTATTATAACCTTCCTTCTTTGATTGTCATACAAAAACCCCAAGACACCAATTGGTGTCAAATTGTATTATTACAATTTCATGGTGTAACTCCAGCAATATTCAGGAATTATTTTAAATATTATTTCTGGGTTTAAAATGTTATTTAAAGAGATGCACATCTCCTTTCCCAGTGCTCACCTCTTTAACTCTTGATTGTTACACTCTCCAGGTTGGATTTCCAAAAGAATTGAAAAAGCAAAGCAGGAATCTGAGTGTCCTACTTTCCCTGAAATCCCTGTTATTTCCTCAGTTTCATTGAAATTCTCAGCATACCCTACAGAGACTTTCAAGGTGTTGGTTTCCTTATCAATGCCAGAACTCACCACATATCCAAGAATTATCTCCTACCCCTTGTTCTGTATGACACTGAGTTCCACAATAGCAAATCAGACTTTCATCCCTCAGAAACATCCTCTGCATAGGTTAAAACTGGACATGGAAGTTCTGCATTTCCTGGACAGAATTATGGCAAAGTAGAGATCTGGATTCCTTGTGTCCCATAAGCAGGGGGTGGGCTGCAAGGGGGACAGGATTCAGAGGAGATGCACAAAGTGTCTGGAATGGAAATCAGTTCCTGCAGAAGCCCCACTGCAGAGCACCTCACACTGTCCCTAATCCCTCCTCTTGTTCAGGGAACAAGGCAGATGCAGAAAGTAATTTCTGGGTCCTTGCACTTGCGCAGCTCAGTATAATTTAGACATGAATTCTTTATCAATAATACTTAAAAAGTTACTCTGCTTCCCATCTTCCTCATGGAGTAAAAGACTTCATGGCCAGTCTGATCCTTTCATGTTTTTGCTTAATCCTTTTGTCTCTTTTGCTCACACCTCCATAATTTCATTTTCTCAATATCTCCTTGCCTTCAGGGCTGGGTGGGTGCTGAAGAACCCCCGGATCCTTCTCTTCTCCAAGCTCTCCAGGCAAGGCAGGGTCTCCAGCCCTGATCCACTGTGGCACTCTCCTGTGCTGTTGTCATATATTGCAAGGGTTCCATATTGCCAGAGTTTCATACCTCCTTGATGTTTCTTGTAGGCAGCTCCTCAAGGCACTGACTCTTCCTTGTCCTCACAGCAGCCAACTGACTCCAGTCCCCCTCAAACAACCAACCCACTCTTTTATAGCACTCTTCTTCTTATTGGCTACAGGTGTGGCCTGTTAAAATCAGGCCTGCTCCTAATCTTTAATAATTAGCCCAGCTGCAACTCTTTAGGGGTTAAGATTACATTCTATACTACCTTTATTTACTTATATTCTATCCCCCTACAGTAAAGAATTGTTATTCCTACTCCCATATCTTTGCCTGAGAGCTCCTTAATTTCAAAAGTATAATAATTCAGAGGGAAGGGGTTTTACATTCTCCATTTCAAGGGATTCCTGCCTTCCTTAGCAGACATCTGTCTTTTCAAACCAAGACACATGATTAATTAGCTCTTTTGGTAAGAGGTAAAAGAATAGCTTTAAAATGTGGGGAAAAGCGGCCAACTTGTAAAGGAAAATTTAGAATGACTAAATCTGGTCCTTCTGCCCAACCTGAAGATGCTTTTGCCACAGTGCAAGGTCTTTTGTGCTCCTGGTAGTAGCTGCATCCTTCAGACTGGGGAGTTGGTAGGCTGGGCTGGCACTTTGGGAATGCTCAGCACACAGAAGGAAAACTTGGTATATTTGCTGACATTTTGTCCTTGTTCATGTATTTGTTGGACTGACAAGTAACTGTCGAATGCAGATGCATAAGGAAACCTTTTCAAAGAGAGCAAAGAATCAGTGTTTGAGAGTGATGCTGCTCATGATGACAACTCCCTGGATCTCCATGGCATTTCTCCTGTCTCAGGCACTGTTCTTTATGTCATGTCCCATGGCTTGTTTTCCTTTACCTCAAGTCCCCTCTTCCCTAGTTATCTTTCACTATAAAATATTCCAGTTGCTCTGTTCTGTTCTGTTTTTCCTCCCCTGTCACCAGAGTCCTCCCTCTCACAGAGATGCATCTTTAGCACAAAAAATTTTGAAAGTGGGAGCAATAGCTTGGAGGTCAACATCAAACCATCCAAAGTGCTTCCCTGAGGAGAGTCATTGTGAGCTGCACAAATAGAGATGCATGTGAATAAAGGCTCTAATGCTTCATTACCACTGCAAAGGAATAATTGGTCCTCTAATTTACATCCTCCAAACGTTATCTATCTATCAGGATGTAATGAGATATTTAACATGTTGTTACTCTATGTACACACATGTTTTATACATAACAACCTGTAATCTGTCAGCTTAAACTAGCACTGTACAGTGCAATTAGATTCTTTCCCCTATAATTATCCTAACATATGTCTGGGCAACCCCAGCAAAGTCAAATAATATGCACAGGATATAAATCATGACAGAACAAGGCCGTGAACTCTTTTAGTTCAGTATTTCATATAATTTCACTTTCTTGAGACTTCAGATGCTTAAAGACAAATGGATTTTTAAAATGAAAAATCTATTCATTTTTCTAAGAAGATGGCATAATACCTACAAATTCCTTCTCTACATTCTTATTCAAAAAGGAATAAAATGAGCTATCCAGCAGGGTAGAATATGGATCAATATGTGCTTTCAATGGTTCATGGGTTTATTTCCACAGAAGTCAGGAGGTGTTTTGCCACTCATTTCCAAGAGTGCCAGATTAGGTTGAAGCTGGAATTTCCATCCTGTCTATTTATTTTTTAGTTTCACAAGTACTCCAGAAATCTTTAAATTCCACTACATATGAGTGAAATTTACACAGAAACGTGCAGTTTCCCCATAGTCTGAAAGTTCTGCCATCACACAAATTCCTTCCAGTTCTTCCATTCCAATCACTGCTCTTGCAAATAATCTTTCTCAGTAGAATTAAAGCAGCAACTTTTTCCTTGCTCCTATTGAAACCTGTTTTTTTCCATCGTCATATACAGAAAGAGTTTTCTGCCTTCTGTGTCTCTTTTGTACAGAGAACTGCAGGGAAAGAGTACTTGTATTTTTACTAAAGATGGTGCATGGTAATTTCAGGGATAACTTAAACCAGGATATTCTCTCCACCTTCCCTGGAACCTTCTACATGAGCAGAAGGTATCCTTGTCTGACACAGGTAAGTAATTATCTGTTCTGTTACTTCAAATTCAAGAAAGAGAAAAATGAAATTAATCAAAGGGAGTGATTTATTAAGAAAATAATGAAGAATGTGCACTACTTTGAAAAACATTAGGTGGAAACAATTTCAATTACAGTAAGACTGATGGGACTGTGCTTTTTCATAGACATGCTGAATATATTGACAAAGAGATTTTAACCCTCACTTTAATTTTGTTATTTTTTCCTTTTTTATTTTTCCTGCAGAGAATTTATGGCTTTTAAAAAAATTACACGAACTGTAGTTTAGCCAGAGTGAAGGGAATCTAGTGCATCCAGTTATTTCAGATTTCTCATAATATCTTTGTCTGTTTGTTGCTTAGACACCAGCAAGTAGCAAACTGGTAAATTACTTTATTTTCTTAAAAAGAAACACCTCAGATTAATAAAATATATAACCTTCACAGCGGCATTACTTTTGAATTTTTACAGACTTCAAAGATTAAATAATTTTAAAAATTAGAGTGTACGCAGTTTTGAACTGGTTTTGCTTTGCAGACAATAGCAGTGGATAAAATATTGGGTGCATTCATCATGGAGCAGCACTGAGATAGGATTAGGGAAATGCTCAGGAAATTAGTGGCCATCCCTCTGGTATTTCAGATTTACATCTTAATTTCCCTTCCCTTCAGAAAACTGTTCAATGTATTTCCATGTGTTTTTGTCCAGCTAACATAAGGAGTTAAGGTTTATTTCATGTGCAAAGACATTTTTTTTTTTCAGAAATAGAGCAATCTGCAGCTATTTGATAAACAGGTCTGGAGGCTTTCTTGTGAAAACATTTAATTTCCATTTTCAATTTCAGATCACCTTACTGACACTCAATTTATTCTCCTACAGTCAAGAATGCTAGAGAGATCAGTTGTTTTGTCTAGACAGTAAATAATTTGAAACAGGGACTATAATTTACTCAATATTTGTATCACTTTCAAAATAATGTATTCTCAAATTGATTGACTTCTAGTCAGTACCACAATATGAATGGCAAAACAGGGCTGCAATTCATACTAAGGCAGATATTAGCCAGTATTCATGGAACCCAAATTTAATTCTGTCTTGGGCGAGTATCTGCACTACAGAGTTTAAAGTTACAGTCATCAAATGTCTGAAAGGAAGCAGATCCAATACCTAACTGGGCAGTCAAAACAGCTCAAATTGCAACTATCAGACACTTATGATGAATTGCTCATGAATAAGCAGCAGGCTAAGAATTACTGACAGAAGCTATTCTGAGAGGAGTTATGAACAAATCCTGGGAAAAAAAATCGTGCTCTTTCAATGACAGTTCACAAACAGAGAGCTGACATTTGGCAAACACATAATTCAACATGAATTACTCAGTCAAGACTAGTAATAACACCTAGCAATTATATAGTCCTTTACACATTCAATGGATTAGACAAACTCTGACATTAATTAAGTTGAACTGCCTCTTCTCCTCTGCTCTTTGCCTTAAAATTCTCTTCAGCAAAAAACTTGGTTTGGCGCACACAGATTTTCACACAGGCTGGCTGTGTGACCAGCAAAAATCTTCATCTTTATGGGCAAAAGGAAACAAGGTTAAAGTCTGAGGTAAAAACACAAGGCTGGCTTGTAAATTTACAGTCCAGCATAAATTAGGAGTGATGCACAGTTGTGACAAGGCAAAGATGGACTTGAGATTTCTCAGTTGCTGTCCTTATTACTGGGAGGAGGATTTGTCTGCTGGGCTGGTGCCAGCTGAAACCCCAGCAGACAAGGCAGTGATGCACAGCCCATCCTTGCACAGGAAGAAGCAAGAAATATTTACAATAATAATTTACCATTATTGCAGGAAATATTTCCAGGTTATTTAGTACATGAGCTATGTGTCAAAACCCTTCAGAGGGTCAGGAGACATAAAGCCTTCACATGGACTCTTTTTTCTCCTTACCGTCTCCCAGCCTCCTTTCCCCCTGTACATATAGAAATTATTCAGGGGCATATATAAAAACCTAAAATTTTTATATAACCTTCCAATAGGTTTTACTCACAATACCTGAGTAAAACCCATTGGAAGAAAACAGGAAGGCTGACAGGCTTGGATCCCACTCGTAGCTCAAGACAGCATTTTCTGTCACCTCTTTTAAGATTTCTATAAAATTAATTTCCTAAATATTGTCAAATCATTTACCCTTTCTGTTCAGATAGATGATGAATGTGTGAAGTTGATTAGTCTGTAACAAATATGTCCTCAAATATCAGGCTGCTGATAGTGGGATAATCCCAATGCTGGAGGATGCCTTGAATAGATCAGAAATTAGAAATTATTCTTAATACACTGAGGAGACTGCATATCAATTTTTAGAGATGATAGATATTCTAAAGAGACAAAGAAAAATAAATTAGCCCCAGCATTTTTAGCTGATGGGGTTACAAGGCAAGCTCATTAGCACATTCATAAGGCATTTGCTTATCTATACACCAGCCTTGTGTTGCTGAACAAACCTCCAGAGTATCCCCTGGTTCATTTCTCTGCCTTTGCCAGTGGTGCCACACGTATGGGGTTCAATATTGCCCCAGTTATTCAGCACTGGTGAGTAATCACTGTGCCCAGTGGCCACTCACTCATGTGTGAGAAAATCAAATGGCTCAGAGTCTTTGATCTCATTGCATTTCACTGCTCGTGTAATTTATAGGGCTGATAATTGAAAGTGGTACAGGTTCCCTGAGTTAAATTCTCTGCTCATTTTCTAATGTGCTTTGATAAATGAAGTGGGTTGGTAAGCATAATTACGGTCCTGGATTTTGATATTTTTCTCTCTCTCTCTCTCTTTAGGATTATATTTAGATATAGTGGCAGTACAATTTTAAAAAGAGCTTTTCCTTAACTACCATATGCTGAGTATCTCCCAAAGCTCAAGTCTTTTAGGTACAAACTCTTAGAGCACATATAACTTTCTGACAGGCAACCACCTGTCATGTATTTGAATGTATTCTTTATAAATTGCATGGCCCTTCTGTGATTATAGAAAGTGAGCACTCAAATGAAGCTTTCAAGATTTGCCAATAATCAATAGTCCCACCTTTTCCTGAAATTTCCTGCATCTACATTACCAAACTCATCTGTGCCAGGTAGCAATTCCTGGCTCTGAGACATAACTAGAATATTTTCTAGTGGGCCTGAGACACAACTAGAATATTTTGTGTTTTCTCAGTGAGACAACCAGAAAGAGAACGGTGCAGTGTGCACTGCAGTTGGCCCAGAGCAGATGCCAGCAGCGTGCAGAGCTTGCCCTGCAGCCTGTCCTCAGGGTGTGCGCTCGCCTTTGTGGGCACAGGACCTGCTGCCATGGGGTCAGCAGCCTGACTGGGGCTAAAGGAGCCCCTTTTGGCTCCATCCTGTTCATGTTTTCTGCCTGCAGTGAACCCTGCAGCAAATCAATTTGCCCTTGGCTGTCCCTTGGCCTCCTCGTGGAGCAAAACGAGGTTGCTCCAGCAGCAAGGAGCCTGGGAAAGGCTGGGATAGCTGCTCTAGGAACAAGCAGCACCCAGGCTGGGCAGCACAGGGGCCCCTGAGGACAGGTGCCACGTGCCTTTGCTATCCTCTCAGGGCTCTGAGTGTTTCCATGGTGGAATAGAAAATAAAATATCCCCCACATCACAGTTTCCATGACTATATGAGCTCGCAGAGCTCCTTATCCTCACTTGTGAAGTTGTAAAGAGGAAGATTTTTGTCACCCTCTGTGTAAGATCCTGGGTTTAATACAGCAATTCTTGTGGAAGGCCATTTTAAATCTCTTTTCTGCCTGTAGTATGATTCCTCATTGCATATTAGCAAGTTAGGAGGAATTGGTGGAGTTCTGCAAAGATACTCTGGAAAGACGCTATAAGCATCAGAGATCTGCCTTCCAAGCACTAACCAGGCATCACACCCTTTTTTTGGACAGCTCTTTCATCCTGCCACTTTCACAAATATTAAGAGTAATTAACAATCACAAACATAATTTAAAAATGCCTCCTACACACCTGTGTTTTACACTGCTGCCTAATATTTACTTAATTTTTATAATAGTATTTAGTGCATTCACTTCTTTAAATGGATCTGTAACCATAGCAACACCATCATCATCTCATAACTCACTCTTTAAAGTCACACTCTGGAAACAGCACATTGTTCCAACTTGTATTGCTTATTATTGTCTGATGCTGTGGATAACAACAGCACTGCACCTATTTAGCTGTTGCTGGAGTTAAGTAACCCTTTCCAAACAAAGCACTTTTTAAATGCCACTAAATGTCTCCCAAAACTTTTGTTGAGGCCACCCTGCATCATTCCCAAGGGGAGGAAACTAAGGCACAAGTATTGAGCTGGATTCTCAGCTGTCAGGCAGAATTTATGGGCAAAAAGAGGCACCAGGACACATTTTCTGCACTTCCAGGTGAAAACCTCACTGGTCATCAACTGAGCAGTGAGGTGTCCTCCAGACAAAAAAAAGAGAAACAAAGAAAAGGAAAGGTAAAAATTGGGATCTTTTCCATTCAAAGTCAGGCTGAAGCACAGTAATTCCAGAGGTCTGGGTGCAATGCAGCTTGGGAAAAAATTCATTCCAGCATCTAGGTCATTGGCCATAAAACACACTCAGAAAGCCAGTGTGGGATTTCTTCTGCTTACACTGCTATTTGTTTACTGTGACTGCTGAATTTCAAATTTATGCTGCTTGGAGAGCAGAGCTTGACCTCTTGTTTTCATGCAAACATGAGAAAAAGAGAGAAGCAGTAAAAATATCTGAAAGAAGCCAAATAGTTTCTCAACAGCACAAGTTTCATAGCTCCTTGCAAGGCCTCCCTGAAGGGTGCAGTTGTGCTGCTTTTGGTGTAATATGAAATATTTTTGCCCTTCCCCTGTTATTGCTATTCCCATTAGAACAGAGTGGTAAACATTTTTAACAACGATATGTTTTCACCAATTATTCAACAAATATAGAGCATGTCAAGTTAGGGGAAATGAGGCATGAAGTACTGCAGGCAGAGTTTGTACAAAGCACCACAGAGGCTTGAGAGCAGCTGCTGAAAGCCATTGTGCTAAAATTTCACTTTGAAAAAGGTACACTCCTGTTCAATAGGCTAACATGTTGCTAAAGGAACCATTCAGAGGTTTTTGTGTAAATCATTTAGAGTCCCATTGTGAAAATAATTCACATTTCAAAATAATTTCATTTAAAAAATATCTAGGCAACTGAAATGCCACAGATGCTCATATGACTGGTTTGGAGGCCTGAAAATGTGGAAAGGCAATTCAGATATCCATTGCAAAGGCTGCAGGCTGTCCTTGTTTCCCTTTGCTGTGGAAGCAGAGACAATGTGTGATGAGCTGGCCACAGCCCTGTTCCTGTCCCCCTGCAGCACTGGGGACAGGAGGCAGAGAAATCCTGAGTGAAGTTAGCAAAGGAATGCTGGGAGGAAGGTGATTCAAGATTTATTTTTTGTTTCTTCTTATGGCTGGTAATAAATTAAACTAATTACCCCAAGCTGAGTCTGCCCATGACTTTATTATGGTGAATGGTCTCTCCCTGCCTTCATCTGGACTCTTGGACCTTTCATCATTTCATTATTTCATTTTCTCTCCCCTGCCCAGCTGAGGAGGGCAGTGATAAAGTGGTTTAGGTTTTGGTGTGCACCTGGCACCCAGCCAGAACCAACCCACCTTGGTAAATCTCTCCCTTTCACAGAATTAATCCTTCTTTAGTAGTACTGCTTTTAAGGAGTTGTTTATATTTTCTTGTGACCAGATTTTGAAAGCAGCCCAGTGATGTCATTTTTACACTAATACACCTTCTGGCCATGCTGACCAGGGACTGTCAAATGCCATTTGTGATGACTCATGCACATAACTGGTTATTCTCTTGCCTGCCTGTTCCTTTGATGCTCTGCCCTTTCAACTTTGTGATTTCTCTGCTCTTCTCAGCCACTCTGTGTCCTTGTCTGACCCTCCCCGTCTCCAGCCTCTCTGACTCTCACATTAGGCAACCTGCTTTCCATCATTTTTATTTTTTAATTTCTGTATTTCTGCTTCTATTCCTGTGTGGAGTTTGTCAGACTCCTTTGGAGGGAAGTTAGTCTTTTTTACTGACAAGAAGCACAGTTTTAGGGCTGAGGATGCCATGGTATCTATGAGTGCTGAATGAAAAAATAAGGCTACAAAGGACCACACCATGTGATTGAGGAACACTACCTGAGAACAAAGGAAAGGAAAGAAACTCTGAAATTTGCCCTCTCCATAAAAAAAAAAAAAATTAAAAATTAAATAAACAGTAAAAAGGAATTCCATTTAATTGAGGACTGATATCACTGTGCATTTCACTTTCCCAATCAGCATAACTGGGAAAAAAAAATATTTGTCATTATCCTTAGTCACTGTTGAGTTGGGTCAGGTAGCTCAGGCTGCACTTGGCATTTAGACCAAGGGAGATATCTGTCTAGTTTGGAAAATTTTAGCACTTTCAGTAAAAGGTTGTCAGATTAAAAAACTGGTATTGGAACAGATAGTGCCTGGCAATCTTAATAATAACCATAATAACCATAATAATAGTAATACCACCAGCAGTCACTCATAATATATGTGTTTTCCTTGACTGTTATGGAAGATTTCCCAGTAATATTCTCTTGGAATTATGTTATCTTTTCTCTCTATGAGTAAATTATAATTGACACTACAATTTATCATTTGAGAATAACACTGTAACCATACATTTTTAAAAAGCTGCTTTTATTCAGATCACACAATGGGACAGATTCTGCCTAAGAGAAAAGGTCATGTAGTGTAATTTGTCTTTCAAGGTCAACAAGACTACAGTGACACAACCAGATTTGGTCAATCATTGAGAGACTCATGCCATAGCTCTGTTTCAAGTTGTTCATTTCATTCCTAATGTTCTTCTGTTTCACCCAGCACCTCCTCTCTCTTTTTTTTGTGCCCTGCTTTCCAAATCAAACTGATAATTCTAGAAGAAAACAGTTCCCAACTGTTCTTCACCATCTCAGAGGAAAAAAGACTGAATGCAAAATTTAAAAAAAACCAAAAATGCACACAGCACCCATTACTGACATTAAATATAGGTGGCTTGTGGCTCTAGGTTTTTGGGGGTCTGACCAGAAAAATGTTAGTGTTTAATCCATGGTATTAGTGGAGGTAACAACTTTTAATATTTCTTGCAGCTTAGGAGAGAGTTTCCCAGAAGTGTGCAGGAATCCAGAGGCTGTGTTTACATTATCATTACCCCATTGCTTAGATTACTGGAAGGGAAATAACAACAACTTCAATACCAGTCGTGTAATACAGGATTTTTTTTTCATCTTTAGTTTAGCCAGAAGATTGGCAAAAATATCTTCATAACAGTGGTATTATCCAAGTTTAGTGTAACCAAACCTTAGAGAATATACACCAAATGCCATAATGACTTTCTTTTCTTTTCTTCAGACATTCTTCGTCATAAAATCTCTTCTATAGTTTCCCAAACCAAATTAATATTGCACTGCAATACTGAGCATGACATAGATGTTTTCCCAGAGTAAGTCTAATTTAGCAGGCAATGTGTAGAAAAGTTTTGAACTCTTCCTATAGGAAATTTTGCTGAAATTACTTCACATAAATCATAGAGAAGATACCAAAATAACTTGAATGAGCCTCCTGCTTTCTCAATGTTTGCATGTTGGGCATAACTGATTCGCTGTCTAGTGTGCCCTGGAGAGTTATGAAATCCAAAAAAGGAAGCCTTCTCTGTTGAAACAGCAGAGTGTTATTCATTAAAATAAAACTGCATTGAGGAAATAAAGCCTGCTAATTAACATGGGGCTACTGCAAGCAGATCTATTATTTTCCAATATTAAATAATTAGCGTTTTTATTGCTGTACCATTGTATACACACCACTTGCTTATTTATTGGAGAGATATAAGGGTTTTTAAACTTTCATTAATATGGTTTGATGCAGCAGAGAACTGCTTTGCTGGAAGAAACTAATCCAAACCTCTTATTTTTTTCAGCCACTCATAAAAGAATGAAAGATGAAGAGCCCAATAAAGCTGAACGTGCTGAATCTTTTCATTTGCATGTGTATCATTACTGTGACATGGCAGTGTGCTGCTCCTGTCATTGTTTCCCATTTCTAGTGCAAAAATAAATTCCTGAGCTCTGTTTTCCTGTATAGCTCTCTGGAGTTGGAAGTTTCACTTGGAAACCTGTCTTCCAAAGATGCTCACCAGGAGTCGCGGGCTTTGTGGTACCACATCCACTGACACAAGTCTGTGCCCTGTGAAAATGTGCTGAAAACATTGGCACAGCAAGGAAAACACAGATTTCTGCACAGTCTGAGAGAGACACAGAGTTCTTTAGGACTGTGTTTGATTGTCCTCTGGTGCCAAAAAGGAACGATGCCCCTGTTCTGCTTGTTGCCTGGAAAATGTTTGATTGTTTATGGTAACTGTATGTCAGTTCTCATTGAACAAAAAATGCCAGAACAATTGTATGGGCTGTGATCAGTGTCCAAACAGCATTTGGCAGTCTTGTCTGGATTCTGATATTCTGCCACAATTGGGTTTGCTGATCAACCTAGCAGCTACCTGAAATGCTGTTCAGAAGTTATGGAATGTTGGGACTCGTGAGCCGTGCAGGCACAACAGCAGCATCAGCTAACATCCACATTTGATTTTTATTGTTTTTCTTGGCTCATCTTTCCAGGCCTAGTGCAGCAACAAGGATGAACTCTCCTCTCTCTGTACAGTTATGTCCAGGCAGGCTGAAGCACTCCAGTGACTGCCTGCCAGAAGTGGAATTCCACCCCTTTGCAAGGGGGCTCAGTTGGCAAAGACTGTTACAGCTTTAGCCTAATTTAGACATAATTAGATATAAAGAGATATAAATATTTTTGAGAAAGAGCATTATCTTGCAAAATAGAATAACAAGAATCTCACAGATAGAGCATATCACTGTAAAGTCCAGTGATATGGGACAGCCTCCCCTACAATATTTAAATATTGACCTGGTTTCCGAGTCCTTATAAAGCTGAAAATCATCATTATGCATGATCTCAAATGAAGTTGACCCTTAACTGGCTGTAGATAAAAATTCAGGAAATTCTGAAGATCCTTATCTGGAATAGAAGTGATATAGTGGTTTGCAATTACAGAATTACAGTTGAAATACAGAGCTGTTCACGGCTTTGTGTTTGACATACAATTAAAACTCATTATTATAGATATATCTATTATTATAGATATATCTTATAGGCAGAATTTGATCTGCATACAACAGAATATGTGTATCATTTTTTTAATGAGGGTTTTTTAATTTATGATGTTTTTAAAAATCTTGTCTGAAGTTAATAAACAACTATATAAAAATAATAAAGCCAACTAACATAATACAGCCATTAGGTCCTTTTAAATGGAGTGCCATGAGCTGAGAAAGATTTTAAAGAGATTATGGGCTGGAAATAAGAATCCCTGCGTGGCAGATCCCTCTGGAGGTCATGCAAGGGAAACAAAGAAGAAGCCATGTGGCCAAAAGATGATCCCCTAACAAACAGAGGGCATGTGGGTCAGAGAAGGGGGAGGGAGGGAAGGCAAAATTGAAGGTACTCAGTCCTATGACACTGTCACCATCATATTTTCTGAAAAAATCCCTTTGCCAGGATTTCTTTTCCTGGGAATCTGAGAAGCCTCAGAGAAAAAGGAAATCAATACGATCTCCTTTGTTTCTCCTGTGTTTTGCTGCTTTGGAATGTGGTTGGAGATTGTTTGTCCAACATGTGAATTGTTTTGAATTAATGACCAATCACGGTCAGGCTGTGTTGGGACTCTGGAAGAGAGAGTCATGAGTTTTCATTGGTATCTTGTTAAGGCTTCTGTCTGTATCCTTTCTCTATTCTTTAGTGTAGTTTTGGTATAGCATTCTCTAATATAATATAGATCATAAAATAATAAATTAGCCTTCTAAGAACGTGGAGTCAGATTCATCATTCCTCCCCACGATGGGGGACCCTGAAAATACCACATGATACAACTGAGATGCTGATGCAAACTAGTGTTGGTTGTACCCCTGCATGCAGCTCCTGTCCCAGTGCTTCAGCTCTCTGGATTTTTCCTGTCTGAGCTCCATTTCCAGGTGCCTTGGTGCTCTGTCTGCTTGCACAGAAAATGCTGGGAATTAGAGTGAAAATGATCCCTCTGGTACCCACGATGGATCCCACAGGGCTCAGCTGAGACGGGAGGCACAGAGTGGTTCCACTCCCTGTCAGATGAAAAGTCACATGTGAAGTGTGGATCCCTCTGGGGCAATCATCCCAGAAAACATGACATCTTCTCATCAGAAAGCTGATGCTTTGGTGCTCTGACCACTCTCATGGAGAAGGAGCTGCCCCAGGAAGAAAATGTCATTGGAAGAAGTATCAGCATTGTGGCTTTGGGGAGAGGCTGCAGATAAGGCACAGAGAGACTGAGGGTTGCTCAAACTGGACAGATTTGGGCAGTAGTAGTTAGAAACAGCTTTTGCCAATGAAGTCTTGAGCTTATAGGAAAAGAAAAATAAAATTATAGTCTCCAGTTCTTGTGATTCTAACAAATGTGAATTCTCTCTGAAGACCTCAAATGCACTTAAATCATTCCTAAATTAATTCTGTGAGCAAACCCAGCTGAAGTTAGGAGGGTTGAGAGAATGAAAATGTTCGTGTTTTTTGATTTTCTTCCCACTTCCTGTGAATTTATACTGGCTAAAGTAGAACACTTGAAATAAGACAGATTCCACAGAATAACTGCACTGAAGTTTGGAGTTTTCTGCCTGAAAGGACCCAGAAAACAGCAATGCCCATTTACAGAACAGTTTCTAAACAGAAAAAAACACCAAAAAACTAGTGAAGAATGGGAAAAAACTCAACAGGTTTGAAGTGAAGTGTTATACCAAAGATATATTTACTATTTAGGTAACTCTATATGCTTTTATCATATTTTCTGTTCCTCTGATTTTTTCTTTGTTGCAATTTTGCCTGTTTGTTTTGATATATGGTTTTTTCCCCATGTCCTGTATGTAAATGCAGTGGTAAATGGCCATCACCGCTAGCACTACATTACTCAGAAGGAAAGATAACTGCAGAAGTGTTTCCTTGCTACACTTCCCAGGTAATCCTACACTAGTCTGTAAGAACAAAAAATACAACAAAAAGTGACTCAGGAGTGAAGGCAGAAAAGGAAGAAGGCAGAGAAAGAAATACCTAAATTGCTGAGAGAATCTTTGTTTTCCTGGTAATTGCACAGGAATTTTTTCCATACCAAAAGGATCACAGGTTATTCAATATATGAATATATATAAATCATGAACCCTAAAGGATACTGATATGATAAGAAACAAAGAATGTTGGTTGTACCTTTTTTTTTTCCCTCATTCAGAATGATGTTCAAAACCACTGGACTACTTTCTAATTTGCCCTTTCCCCCCACACTTCATTTCATTTTCATTTGCTGTCATGCTGAGATCTATTTAGGCTATCTAATATGAAGTTAAAACATGATCCTACTGGAGGTAAAATTTTGGTGCAAATAAATCATACAGAACACCCCAAACCTTATTATTGTTATTATAAAAAAGATTTCTTGTTTAAAATATATTTTACTCTTACACCCAAAATGTTACCCCTGTTGGGAAATCACTCTTCTATAACCATAATTCCTAAATCAACTGCCCAAGTTTCACTGAACTGGTTACATTAAATTTAGATTATTTAATTCCGAGTATTAAAATTGTTACAGGATAGTTGTGTATAATATATCAAGAGTTTTGCAAAACTGAGTTTTTCTCTGCGTTGTTTCCCTTTTCATGCAAGGGAAACAATACTCATGCAAGTATTGCTAATTCCCATTTCTAAGCCATCCAGTAAGACTGGCTGCAGCAGCTCAGTGACATTGCGTGGAGAGAGCAAGGGCTCTGTGGGTGTACAACCTGGGACCTCGTACCTGCTCAGGATTTAGAGCTCTCTTTTCCCATTGCTGTCTGGATCATCAGTGCTGGGAAGGGAAGTGCTGTGTTTTCACTGCAGACTGAGAACACCCGTGTGTGGCTGTGATCAGCGAGCGGGAAATCAGCCTAAATGAAACCCCAGCCCGTCACAGCTGGGCTCTCTCTGTTCCTGAGACAACTCTTCACAGCTGGCCTGGGCAGAGCCTCCGTGGCACACACAATCAGAGGGAAAACTGGAGTGTCTCCCGTGCATCTCAGTGTGGCTGATGAAGCATCTCCACAGGTGGCTTTGTGCCTGAGCTCTTGTGTGGAGGAGGTGGCAGTGACTCCACCCTGGGAAGTTTCACCAGCGCAATTCTCTGGGGCAGCTGCACTTTGCTTACACAGACACAGCTTAAAAAACTTTCTTAATTAGTCCTGGCTTCATAGCTCAGTTCCTGGTGAGGCATAATTAGAGGGAATGCTGGACAGTAGGTGTGTGATGGGAATCACTGAGTCAGGTCCCACATGCAGAAAACTCTGAACAACATGGAAATATGACATGAAAAGGAAGAGTGCTGCCAGGGAAATGCATTTGTATTCAAAAAGCACAGCCAGGAAGGCAGAGTGGCTCAGAAAATGGCCATGCAGAAGAAAAGCATCACTCAAGGAAAAAGGAAGTGAGTAGGTTGTCAAGATGGAACTGGAAGAGACAGCTCTCTCAGGGGCTGTATGGAACATGTTTGTGAACGAGCAGGAAGCATAAAAATGCAATGCCATGGACAAGAACTTGGATGACAAGTGAAGTGACAGTGACAGGACAGATATGAGACTGAAAGTAGCTCTAGACTGCAAGAGAAGGAATTATAAAGGAAAAAAAAATACTGAAAGGAGGAGTAGAACTTGTGACAAACCCTTTGTCTAAACTCACAGATGCTGGATATAGGTAGAAACCATTTTAGAGCAGGCTTTTTTTTTAGTCTGAAGACCAGTATTTGTCTGGTGGAAAAGGCAGCAGGTGAAGTACTTCAGTGCTGATCCTTGGTTGCTGAAATGTCTCGCTCAAGCATAGGCAGCTACACATCCTCAAGGGGAAATGAGGCTGCTCTAATCTGTGACCAAGAAACTTTCAGACAGTTTTTTGCTACCTCTCCACATTCTTTGGAGCTGGTCTACATACAGCTCTTCTTTCTTGCATAGTTATATTCCTCAGTAAGCATAAGATGCTCTCTAGAAGAGAGGAAAAAATGGAACTACTGTTTAAGAAAATTAGGTTAAGGCAGAAAACACAGAAATGTCTTTACGTCTAATCATTCAGACACCAGCAAGATCTTCATGGCTGAACAGGTGGAACCAATTTGCAAAAAGCTTTTGAAATTGCTTGCTGTATGGTAAAGTGTTACTGGTGCCAGAAGACTTTAGCAGAAATTTGAAGAACAGACTTGTTAAAATAATTTCACTCATATGTTATATACACACACACACTCATATGTGAATGACGAACAGTATTTTATGTGGAACAGTAGAAGAAGGGGAAAAGTAAATCCAGAAAGATCAGGAGTCTCTGTGAGACCTAAACCTCCAGAATTTTGTGCTGACTGCAAAGCACTGAGGAGAGGGTGTGATACAGAGCACTGCTAAAACTCCTCACACTCTAGAAGTTTTAGCAGCTAGGGTGTGGAAAAGATTGGTTGGATTATGCTGCTATTAAAGCAGCACCAATGATGTATTTTTGCCTGTACAGAGATTCACTCCCTGAAGATTATCCCAGTAGTTCCACATAAATTGTGCCATGGATGTCATCACACAGAGCAGGATCTGTGCTCTAAGAAATGCTGCAGTTGGAGACAGTGAGGTGCATTACATGGAGGAGGTTCATTCCTGCATGTCTGACAGTCATTCATCCAGCAAGAAAATGGGAAGGCTGAGGGAAAACCCAGAAAGGATGCAATTTCTCCATTTCCCTGCAATAAGAAATTGTTCTCATCAGTTTCTGCAGGCATTCCTCAAGTTAATGACTGTCATTTCCACCATCTGCCTGTGAAGAAGACAGAAAATTGGACTTTTCAGTGAAGAAGGAAAGGCCCTCCCACTGTCATTTTAGGGTATCTGCACAACAGAGGAATCCTTTACCATCAGACATTAAAGAAGTTATTGCTGAAATCCCTATTAAATAGAGCTGTCTGCAGATGTAGGTACAAGCTCAGTGACAGCTTTCCCAGTCAGGATAGCAATCTGGAAGAGTAGGAGAGGTGACCAGGAATAAACAATCCAGTTTCCAATAGTATAGGTCAACAGAAATTTGAGGTAAGCTGAAGGAACAGAGGTTTCTAAGGCAGGAATGGCTTGAGTTTTTACATCATTCCTGTAAACACAAGCAGTGTGGCCTTATGGAACTGCAAACCTACAGCTGGATTTCAGACACTAAAGAAAGTGCTGCAGATAGAAAATAAAGAAAATCAGCTGCCAGATTAGAATTATGTGAGGTTTGCTTTGTTCAGGTTTTTTCTTTAGTACTTTAAATCACTGTACTTAGTATTAAAACATATCAGTTCAGGCAGCTATTAATATCCTCTGAGATTTTAAAGCAATTACATTTAAAAAAGGGATTGCAGAAGATGTATAAACAGGAATGATGTTTTAAAGAAATTAAACAAAGATCTTAATTGCAAATCCAGTCACATGGCTGAGAACAGGAAAAAATCTTTTCTAACTAGAGCCTTAGTGACATGAAGAAGTAATAATCTGACATTTTATTGCATGAATTACATTTTTATTCCTAACTACTAAGTACTTGTCTGATGTTCATTTGCTGCCACATTTGGAGCTGTAAGTTCCCCCAGAAAAATGGAGTGTGTTCAATGAGATGCATTACTTACTATGGATCTGGGACAGCAGCACCAACATGGGCTGTGGTCCTAGCACAGGCTGTGGCCATATCCTTCCAGTAATTTGCAGTAAATAATGACAATGAGAATTTGTAACTCCAAAGTAGGCTGAGACAGCCCTGGTCTCTTTTCTGGTCAGATATTTTTATACAGAAGTCCATGATAAGAAAGTATTTCACTATAAATGGAATTGCCCAAGTGTTTTACTTTTGTACTCTGGATAAAAATTGAATCCTGTTCAGTTCTGTTCTGCTCCTTCCTTATAAATTCCTAAACAATGTGTATCACTTCCTTGGGTTCAGATCTTGTTATGAACCCAAATTTAAGACCATGTTCATTTTTGTGCTCCTAGCCAGAATCTTCAAGGAGGTTTGGGTGAAGCGTGCAGCTTGCATTACACTCAGAGGAAAATCTGGCTGATTGCTGGGCTTGGCATTGCAAAATGCTGATTTTACAGCACAGGGACAGCTTGGCAGATGCCCCAATACTTCTTCCCTCAATATTTATCTCATTTTTCATAAGACCTTTTCTCAGTTGTATTTTCCAAATGATTATTTCTCTGTTTGAGGATCCTGCAGGCCTTATTTAACTTGACATTATATTCTGCAACAAAACACAAGTGCAAAGATCTGCTGAAGCAAATGAGGCAAATGATGAGGATCGTGAGGCATAAAGACACTAATAACATAAATATGTATATCACTAGCACATATACTTTCCTGACCTTAATCCTTACAGAATGGCTTCACTTTCTGACATATTACAGCAATTCTTTAGTTCGTAATTCAGGAAGCTCATGCAAAATTGAGGATCATTCTTTCTAACCTTTGTGTTAGTAAAAACCAATAGCTCAAATATTAAAACCTACTCATAACAAAGAGTAGAACACACTGCAGTGAAATGAGTGACTTTCAAGAGAAAGAGGTAACCAGCCATATACAATTTGCATGGAATTGGACAAAGAAGTTAATCTTATTTGTTTTCTCAGCTCAAACTGCAATGCAATATCAAACAAGAATATGGCAATTATTTAACCATGTGGATAAGTAATATACCTTGAATTCTATGTAGTTAAAGCTTAAATCTGATTCAAAAACATGTTCCTGAATTTCCTGAAGAAAACCCAGGAATTAAAAAAAATATATTATTTGAGTTTATCAAAGTTTTCCCTCATTTGAAAGAAAGTCCCTTCAAAAATCATTGAGACTTATTTCTTGCTGTTCTTGTAATAACACATTATATGTTTTAAATTACATCTTCTATTACTTTCAACATTTTTGAGGCTACTAAATAAGTGCTTTCTCAGCCAGAAATATCAATTACCATAGTGCTTACTTTTGACTATAGAGGAATAGAAATAAGAGCCTCAAAGTTGTCTGCCTGAGTGCTCTGATTCTTTCTTCAGTTACTGGTGGGTGTCTTCTGAATTTTCCAATCCAGAACCTCATCTCATGCAACTGAATTCAATGAGAGATTTACTGTTGATTCCTAAGGGCTCTGTTGATGCCTACGATGAAAAGTAAACCACAAATTGTTCTTTTTCTGAGCTAGGTTAGCCAGGACAAGAAGGTGAAATTACAGCCTCAGTGGAGTCCTATTTCCAGTCCTGTAAGAAAAGAAAAAGCTGACCAGGAACACAAGAGTAGCTTTAATCACCAATATTTCTATTTATAATATAACTAATAATAAATCTAAAAGCTTATTCTCTAGTCCAGCCTCAACACAACTGATTTCTAGCCCTCTACAAATTTTAATTCTGCAGAAAGCAAGCTAAGGTGTAGCAATGTTGTAAGGCAATCCCCTCACACCTCTGTATTTGCAACAGAGATGTGTCCTTCCTGGTGAACTAGAAATAATTCATGACTGCACACAGTGTTAGAAATTTCAAAGTTCAAGCATATACTTAGGAGAGTTAGAAGCCTGGCAGGCAGGGTGAAAGATTCAGATTTTTTTTTTTTTTTTTGTTAAATTACTGTGAAGTTTTCTTTACTTGAAAGACCAAACTTGTAGAATAACATATGGGCAATCACATTCTTTGGTGCAGGTTTCACATTAACATTTAATAAAGGGGAAAAAAATCAGCTAATAGTCCTGCACTTCTTCTCTCCTTTACACCATATATCACACAGAGAAAAGCTAGAGTGAAAGAAAATAAAGGCTGCAAAATTAACTACGGGGGAAAAAATGGAATTACGATTACCTGTATTTGAAGTTATCCTTCCCTTGTGTATATTAATTATTCTACAGTCTAATTACACAATCACATATTAATTTCTTCTCGGGACTCCAGACTCAGTCATGCACAGAATGGATGGTGCTTGCTACCTAAGGATTTTTCAACATTTGGTTCAATGCACTGCCCCAGGCCTCACATAGATTCAAACCACGCTCTGAAAACAAAATTTTTTCACTCCCACATGGAGTTTTTTACCTACATTGCAATATCAAAGTGCCTTACCAATACTAATTAAACTAGTTCCTACCACTTTTGTGAGTTAAATGGCCTTTATGTCTTCCTATTTGCAAAGGGAAGTGGAGCCACAGCAACTTCTGCCTGTGGCAAGGAGGGCAGAAAATGTCAGCCACAATGGTTCAAGTCAGGTGATGTCATGAGTTGCTAATTAGAGGATCTAAGGAGAGAAAATATCAGCAAATTTGTAAGTGAAATTGTGCTCTGCACTCTCTAAAGTATTTCCATCCCTTTTTTTTGTGCATTTACTTCCAGCATTCCAGGTTATATCAATAGCAAGAACCCTTTGGACCAGAATTTTAAGAGTAATTATATAGTGCCTGCTTATAAAGTATTGGAGTAACAGGATCAATGCCTAAAGCTGCTGTAGCTTGTTTATTTGAGAGCTGCGATCTCACAAACTGAACAGGGTCATTTTAGGCAAATCTTCAGAGTAACTTCAGGAGACGTTTCCAAGGAAATCTGAGATGCCACGGGGGATTGGAGGAGCACGCTCACTCCTCAGGGAGTGATGCACAGAGCCGCACCTTCCATCTGCTGAGCATCTCCACCTCCCCGAGAATTTTCCAAGAGAACAGGTTCAGAACATGATTTCATACTGGGCTTGTGGTGGTCACATCCCCACACAGATCACAAAACCCCCAAATTGTTGTGCCACAGAGCATGCCATGTGCTACAACAACCCAAATAAATGAATGTACCAATCTATCTGACAGACTTTGCCAGGCAGGAAGCATTTCCCTGTGTGTTTAAAGGCATGATAATGTAGGTGTGAGGACACACCCTGCTGCCTACTGGAGATGACAGATTAGTGATCATAGCTTTTTTTCAGAAGCAGAATATATTTTAAACAATTCAGAACAAAGCTCACAAACCCCCAAGGCTGAATGGATACTTCCAGAAGCGAGGGTGGTACTTGCTGGGGTCCCCAGGAAGAAGGAGGAATTGAGAATCTGACTCCATGTTCTTAGAAGGCCAATTAATTATTTTATATTATATTATATTTAAGAATACTATACTAAAACTATACTAAAGAATAGAGAAAGGACTTTACAGAGGGCTTAACAAGATACTAATGAAAAACTTGTGACTCTTTCCAGAGCCTCGACACAGCTGGCTGTGATTTGCCATGAAGTTCAAACAATTCACATGTAACCAATGAAACAATCACCTGTTGGTAAACAATCTCCAAACCACATTCCAAAGCAGCAAAACACAGGAGAAGCAATCAGATAATTATTGTTTTCCTTTTTCTCTGAGGCTTCTCAGCTTCCCAGCAGAAGAAATCCTGGCAAAGGGATTTTTCAGAAAATATGATGGTGACAAAGTGAATATGTGTACAAGAGCTGGTGCAAGTTAGGAGCTGGCTGCATTTTGAGTGTGACACTCACTTTTCAGGGGTCAATTATTATTACCTTTGCATTCCCATCACCTAGATCAGGGTAATAGGATTGCTCAAGGCTTCTGTATAGCTTCATATAAAGAAAATGCTTTAAAATGGCAGAAGGAAAACTATTATATTAATATAATAAATACTGAAAACTGCAAGATGCTGTTGATGGTTGCATTCTTATTCCTGGGTAAGAATGATGAGTTTGTTCATTTTCCTTGGATTGTTTATATTTCTCACAATATGTATGAGACACACATTTTACCCATAGAGGATCTTGGATTTTTATTTACTATGAGACATTTTATTTCTCTGTTTTAAAGGCATGGTGCATATATTTACCTGCATGGAAATTTATTATTTTACTGAGTGCCTAAAGCCTTAGGTAATTGAAGCTGTAGGGTAAAATTTATGGTGTTATTCGTAAAGTAGCTTAACAAGTAAACTAAAGAATTCTAACATTCTCTGCCTTGAATCTAGAACAAACACAATTTAGTTTTCCTGGATTTTAAACTTAAATCTACCTCCATGGTCTTACTATGAATCTCACTTACATTATTAATAACACAGCCTGAATTAGTTAGATGAAAACAGTTGCACAGCTTATCTCCTGTCTTACAGTTGGTAATTTGTAAAATCAGGACACTTAGGTTAAGATTAATGCTGCTAAGATGCCCTCTCCATTTAATTCTGGGACCTATTAGGTCAATAGGATATATCAGACCAAAGACTGTAAATAGTTTTAGCAAAATATGATTTCAAGGTAAGATAGATGTGTTGCTCAGTTTATGGCTGGTTTTATTTTTGCCAGGATGGAAGAACAAGAAATTCATGTCCAGGACCCCTCTCCCCAATGTCTGGGTGTTGCAGGTGTATAATATAGAGCATATATACACTAACAACCTGCAGGAGCCAGCATTAACTCCCCACAGCTGGAAAAAGTTACAATTCCTACAATATCAAATAAATCCAGTCAGTCTTCTGATGATGGGTTAAGAGTAAAGTACTTTAGAATTTTAAGATGAAAATTAAAGATGTTTCAGCCTTCCCTGCAATCCATCTCTCCCGAGAGATTATCCTCCACCTCTGATTTTTTAACTAAAATTACTTCTCAGGAAAATTCTTTGGTATCAGTGATAACTTGAGGAGATTCTGGCCTCCTGCACCTTTGTTTCCTCTTTGGAAAGATATATTTAATTCCATAAACTTAAATTAATAGCTTTGAACTTTCCTTATTAAGAAAGATACAAAAATCATTCCAAGATGAGAGGTGATCCAGCCAACAAAGGTTAGAGCCTGCAATTAGGGAAGCTGTTTTCTGGTAGCTCTAATACAGCTCCTGTGCATGATTTAGCTCCTTAAAGAGCATTATGGGCTGAGCAGGACCAGCTCTACCTACACTTAAATCTCTGGATCAGTCTGAACACGAGTCAGAGCTTTGTGCTTAGAACATTAAAGCAATCCCCTATGTGGAAGACAGAGGAAAATAAACTTCCTTCTACAAGGAACTTTTAATTGTTAAGTTTTAAGGGGTGGAGTTTTAATTTCATTCCAGATTTGTGTTAACTCAGGATTTCTCCAGGCATGTGTTTTTTTGCTGATTATTTCATGGACTAATAGCATGATCTAAGAGCTGGATATTTAATCCCATATGGGGATTTGATAATGCAGATGTCAATGACCTGGCAGAGTATTTATGCTAATGGTTTCCAATAGTGGATCAGGGCTCAGGTTCCTGTGTGTGCCAAAAGCTCTCTGTGTTTTATGGCACAGCAAATTGTCTGCCTGCTCCTTGGTCTGTGTGTGTCTGATCCCAAGCCTGCAGCTTTTTTGTGGAAACAGAACAATTCTTGTTGCTACTACAATGGAACTCCACAAATAAAATATTTCAAGAAAAGCTTTTGGTTTTTCTATATTAAAAAAAAAAGGAAAAGCAATAATGTAAAAAGCTCCATAACTTCTCTATTGATCAGAAAACAAGATATCCCCATCTAGGAAAACCCAGATGACATTTTAAGTGACCAACAGATTAGCATTTTTGTTTCATATGCCATTTTATATGCTGTAATACATGTCTACAGGGTTTGAATTGGTTATATCTTCTAAAACAACATCTCAAAACCCTACCTGTTTCAAAATACACCCTTTGGGGACCACTCCTGCATTTCATTGAAGGATTATACAATATACATATAAATGCAGCAGGGTTTTTGGTTCTTCCAAGTGTTATATTTTGCATGATTTGTTGTACCTAAACTGATTTATCACAGGTTCATTTATCTACAGCTTTACAAAGAAGCTTTTGGACTACTAAATCCTATTTTTCTAGTACACCAAATGACCTGACTTTTGTAGGGGTTCTTAAATTTAATTTTCCTGTCACGATACAAAGGCATTGCAGAAGAAAAAGCAGTATATAACAAATCTAGAAACAGTGACCTTTCCCTTGTTACAAAAGCTGAAGTCTGTGACTGAACACATCTCTTTAATCAGTTGAACAAAAAAGATGAGATAGGAACAAGTGGAAAATAGGAAAGACCAAGCTGGATTTCCAGAAGCTGGGGTATGCACCCAGAAGGCATTGCTGCAAACACAACTGAGAACTGCAGAACTAACGTAGGCTGTTAGCAGATTTGCAAAACGTGTGTGCAAATCCTATTTTTGGATTAAATGAGTCATGTTAGCTACACACAAGCCAAATAACTCTCTGAGTACAATAGAAATAACTTAAATGCAAACATGTCCTTCCAAGAATGTTGGGGATAGGCATTTCTAACTTTAATTTTATTTTAAACAGGCAAATGACCTGCTGATAGAACTGACACAAGATTTGGTCATTCTACCAGCCAGCTCAGTGAGTGCCACAGGCATTCAGGATTTAAATTGTCATTATCTTTCTCCACCAGAAACGAAAGAACGAGGTGATATTGCCCAAATAATATTAGTCAGGAGGAAACAAGTCTCTCCCTCCTGGAAGGTTCAATGCCTCCAGTCCTTCACAGAAGGATCTGCTCCATTTGTCCTTTCTATATTTTTTATATACTGAACTTGAAATTGCATAAGAGGTGAAAGAAATTGCATCTGGAGGTTACGTGTCTTCCTCAAGATTCCTCTCCAGTAGACCCAAAAACTTGAATACCTGGGTGGAGATTAGGAGTTAAGGTGCCTCCAATAGCTCCATAATTACTTTTTCATTGGAATATTCCCACTTGTCTCTTGGGCATAGTAATAATAACAATAATTCATTGTGTTTCAATTGCTTTGATATCCTACATTTACAAGTGTGCCTCCCTCAGTCATTACCCTGCTATGGAGAACAAAAGCATAGTGAAGACAAGCAGGTGTGTATTGGGATGGTCAGAGTGTGAATCTGGGGCTAAACTGATGGAGCGCAAGGTAAAAACCATCAGTTTTACTCCTCACAAAGAGATATCTTGTGGAATCTGGCTCTCCTTTCTTTAGCATGTAACTGGCCCTGATGCCTTGTGAAGGCTGCCCTAGAACAGAGGCTGGGCAGAGTTACAGAACAAAGCAGGGATTTATCCAAAGGATCTCCTCCATGGATGCACCTTGGGCAGCACCAGAGCCCAGCCAGGGCTGCACCCAAGATGAACCAAAATGGCCCCAAAATGCACGGCCGGGCACGGGCTCTGTCCCTGGGATCAGCTCTGCTCCATTTGCACCTTGCAGTTCATTGTCCCATTCCAGCTTTAGCCCCTGCAGTCCCACCCTGCTTGTTTTTCTCTCTCCAGCCCACGGGGTTTGTGCTCCTGGGCTGAGATTTGGGTCATTTGTCCTTGGTGCCCAGCTGGAGCAGGAATTGTTTTGTGTCCCTGCTCTGTGCACAGAGCTCACCATCCCATCATGTGAAGCTCAGAACTGCACACCAAAGCAGCACAGAATATGAAACATAGAAAAGCTAAAACCTCAGCAGCATCAGCCCAGTTTTAAACTCTAATTCAGATACAACTGACTAACATGATTGACTCAGTTTTGTACTAACATTCCACCATAAACGCCATAAAAATTAACTTTAAGACTTCCTGCCAACAAGAAATTGCATTTTCTGTACTGCAACAGATATTTGGATCACATTCAGAAGTGGTAACAAATCCTCAGTCTATCAATTTCTTAAAGTTGCCCCTACTTCCAGTTTTATTCATATCACAGTGAATAATTTTCACTCCACAGCAGACAGAACCCTGCAGAAGTACAGAGAAGGAGTCACTGAAGTGGTGCAGGGTTTAAAGAAGGCAAGGCAAGCTTGAGAGCTGGTGCAAGTAAAAGCAAGTGTGTGGGGTTGTGAGGTCCCCAGGATGAGGTGAGAGATGAGAATTTGGCTCCATGCTCTCAGAAGACTGCTTTATTATTTTATGATATTATATTATAGTAAAAGAAATTACATATTAAAACTATACTAAAGAAAAGAGAAAGGATACATCAGAAGGCTAGAAAAAATTAATAATAAAAACTCATGACTGACCAGAGTCCCAATACAGCTGGACTGGGATTGGTCATTAAGTCAACTCAATTCACATGGAACCAATCAAAGATGCACCTGTTGGTAAGCAACCTCCAGACCACATTCCAAAACAATCACATAATTATTGTTTACATTTCTTTTCTGAGGCTTCTCAACTCCTCAGGAGAAAACTCCTGGCAAAGGGATTTTTCAGAAAATATCACAGTAACACAAGTGGGTTTTTCTCTTAGTTGTAGTGGGGAATGGAAGACTGCAGGAACCCAACCATCACCAAATAATAGAGTGTTCCTGGCACTCCTGGAGCTCTCCTGGCAGGGAGCTGTGGCCAGGGTTAGGATTTCTGAGAGTGTGTTTGGAGAACAGACAGCAGGGAAGGGGTTTGGAGCATGGCTAGGGTTAAAACTGGTGCCAGGATTAGGGCTGCAGCACCTAGAAGCTATGTTTAGTGTTAAACACCAGATAAACAGCAAGATTAGGGAGGAAGCCATTGCTTCTTATATTTTGCTGTAGGAGAGGATCATGTTCTCTGATATGGTATTAGGAATAAAGATAAGGGTAAGGTACAGGCTAAAGAAAGTGGGATTTACAAAACCTGCTCCAAAGCATCTGTGAGCCAGACTCCTCATGCTACCAGCTATCTTAACTGTGTGTGCTTTATGGTAGGTCACCTTTCTGTCTCCAGGAATAACCCTTGAAACCTGCTCTTTTCATTATAACTCAGTCCTTCTGAGCAGGTTTTGTAAATCCCAGTTTCTCTAGCCTGTACCTTACCCTTATCTTTATTCCTAATACCATATCAGAGAGAGAACATGATTGATCACCCCATACAGAAGCCACTACACCCCCAGAAGACACAACAATACAGCATTTTTATTCTGTGAATTAGTGTTGAACCACTAAATAATATCCTTAGTCAACCCTTTGCCAGGATATGTTGGAAGCGCCCAACAAAAATAAATGCTGCTTCTTGCCAATGCTGCCACCTCCACATCCCTAACCACATTTCCAGGATGAAGAGGAAGATGTTTGGTTTTTTCCCTCCAAGAGGATTCACAGGTTACTTTAATAAAAGTACAGGTGATGTGTTGTAGGGAAAATTTTAGCAATTACAGTCTGTCTGTCTGAAATCCCCTGCTGAAGCTGCTCACGCTCCAGCACAGCATTGCAGCCTTTTCTTCAAGACCACATGGGTGTTTTATTTTGCAGAGAATGGTGCAATTCCAAATTATTACTGTGATTTGTGATAAAATTCACACTGTGTATGGGAGATTGATGTAAGTGGGCTGTACCATTCCAATAAACTGTTGGCTTTGTGAATTTAGGCAGTAGGTTAAAGGTCCATCGGCTTGACCAGAAAGAAGCTTTATCTTCTCACTGTTTCTTTGTGATCGAATCTCTGTTGAATAATCAATAAAATATCTCATTTGTTAAAGCATTTTCTAGCCTGTGAGAGTAAAACCAAGAAATATATAGATGCTGCCATTATATTTTCAGGCTAAAGTTTTGGAAAATGGAAACATGAATTACTAGGAAATATATTTTTTTCACAAAACAGGCATAAATCACATAGGAAAAAAGCAAATAGAATTAAACAGATTTTCATAAATTTGATATAGAGAAGTTAAAATTTTTAGTTAGAGCTTTCTCTGCCCAAGCCCTGGTTAGTAATTCTGTGCTTTATGAAATATTGCAAAGAGGAGAATTCATGAGCAGAACTCAGCACTGGTTTTCAAGACCTTACTCTGTTTCAGAAAATCACCAGACACATTTGCTACCTGGTGACTGGAACCTGAACTTCCCTAAGCAATACCAAGACACTACATTATACAGCATTAAGAAGAATTTTTACTTTTCCAAACCCCAAGAAATCAACTGTGCAAAACCCAAACATAGGAAGAATCAGAGCACTTGGGGATATTTGAACACTTGTGAGAAAACACCCTCAAAAGAGTTGTGTACATTTATTATTCCTGATGTGGCCTGCAATCAGAACATCAGTCAGGACTCATTCTGTCACAACATTTACTGCCAAAAAGATAACACATACCTCTAGCTAACAGCTAGAGAGATAGCACTGGTGCATTTCAATGACTTCTATGAGGATTCAGTGCAGTAGCTTAATTTTTTTTGTTGTTTTTAACTTTGCCCACAGCAATAGATTGCACCAGATCAGCATCTGAAATGAGGTATGTTAAAAATACCAAGCAGGTGCTGCAAAACCAACCAGCAATCTTGTTCACTGCCTTGCCCCTGCTATTCCTTGGCTCAGCTGTGTGATTCACACCAGTTTATCCCATACTAACAAATTCCTTGCATCTAGTTCCACACTTTCAGCATCTTCTAAAAATAAAGAAAAAAAATTCCTTCCCTGAATGTCTTTTTTATTCTTTATAGGGGACACCTGATCAGTTCCCAGCAAGATCTGATAACAGCAGGTGCAGTTATCCAGCTCCTTGCTTCCTTGCCTTTGGAGGATTTCTGTAACAAATATAGAACTGACTCATTTAAAGGTATAAGACCCTTATTTTTAGCCATAAAAACTTATTACTTAAGCACATGCTTTATCATATCATATATTCAGCACATGCTGAATCATATAATTCCTACACAATTCACAATAGCACCACTCCATGCATTTACACACCCACAATCGGAGAATTTTGAAAAGAAAAGGGAAAAATCAGTGTTTTCTATGCAGTTTGTCTCACCCTAACCTGAGGTTTATAGAGCCACTCCTTGTTCTCCCCTGATTTGACCTCCCACCTCTACACTTACAACATCACAGCCACCAGAAATTCAGTGTGGTGGGAAAAGGAAAATTACTTGTTATTGACAGCTGGCAGAGACCAGACTGGAATAAAATCGGTGTGATGAGGGAAAAGATGCATTGTAACATTTCTGGGCAGATAAATAGTGGTCTGAGGGTGACTGTCACATTGTACACATGTTGTAGTCACTGATTTCTCAATCAACATTTTGCAATTAGACTGTCAAGATAAATATGATCTACCTTTTACTGTGACAAACACCAGCTATAAGAGAAGCCTTGGGGCTGTGGGTGGTGTGTGCCAGTCACTGCCCTCTCACAGCTCTGAGCCAGTCTTGCCCTCTTGTGCTCCTGAAGAATTTATGAATTTGACCTCAGCAAGCCAGAGCACACCCCCTCCATGCTGTGGGACAGAAAGCAGGAGGACATTTGGAGACACAAAGTGCAATAACACTGCAGTCCTTGTGCCAAGCTCCCTCCAGCACTGAGACTGTCCGCAGAGCCAGCAGTGGGACTGAACAGAAACACTAAAAAGGATCTTTAAAGAGCTGACACCTGGATACAGTCACCTGAAATAAACTCAGGGCTGTGACTGACATCCAGGCAGAGGAGCTGCCAAAGTCACCTCTGAGGCAGCCACACTTTGTGATTCTGTGGCTCAGCTGGGCACCAGGGGATGGCAGATAATCACCTGGCCCCATTTGTCAGCTGGAGGAGGAGCAGGGCTTTCTGAAGCTCTTGTGCCATTATAGCATGCAGGGACCCCCAATATCTGGGAATAACTGGCATCTCACTCCATGGATTCAGAACGCTGAACAAAAAATTGCTTTATTAAATTATATTACCTTATACTATATTAAAGAGATACTAAAGAATTCTAAAAGATACTAAAGAAAAACCTGTGACTGTCTCCAGACAGGACAAATTTTAGCCAAATTGAGGCCAAATTTTTCTGCTGTAACACAAAATATTTTCATCTACAAAACAAAATTTTATTTTGGATGGTGAATGGAACAGAGGAGTTGATTCTGTGATGGTCATTATATGGGCTTAGAGAGACCAACCTGATCCACGTCCTGATGGGTGCACAAGGACACAGCTTTGAGTGATTGATTAATTAACATAAACAACCATCACTGGAATCCAGTTACCAAATCCCTTCAGGTACTCAATCTTCCTAACACATTCCACATGTGCAAAACCAACAGGAACTGCAAGTAGAGACAAGAATTGTTTTCCCTTCTTCTCTCTGTGCTTCTCTAGTAAAAAGCCTGGCAGAGAGAATTATTCCCTGTGTTCAGAGGATGTGAATGCCCCAGTGCCATGGCAGAGCACCTCTGTCCCCAGTAGGCAGCACCAGGCTCCTCATCTCAGTTTTATTCTTTCCCCTCACCTTATTTTCCCTCTGGTGGCAGCAGCAGTGCACACAGGGCCGGCTCCTGACCTGGTGACAGAACCAAAAGCACAAATCTGGCTCTGGGAAGGTTGCAAAGGGCTCAGAGATGGCCATAATGGCTGGGATAGAGAGCTGCAGGAGAAGAACAGAGCAGGTCCTGTGAGTCAAGGTGTTATTTTCTGCGCACTGATATGGCAGTTTCCTTCACAGTTTGCTGACACCTCCCCTGTTTGTACACTCTGATTTTGGGTCACTCACATAGCTCACTAGGCTGTGTGAAAACTGTGCAAAACTAGAGGCCAGCTTAAAAATTCCCCTTAGAAAATACAGTTGAAAATACATTTTTTACTATCGTCCTGTACTACTGAAATTTTTAAGAGGCAGTGGTACTAATTCTTCGGGGCCAACATGATTTTTTTGCCTATGCAGTAGAAGCAGGATGACAGGCTCAGACACCTTCAGAGAAGAAATAAGGATAATCTCAGAGCTCTATATTAAATTGAATAATACTGCAGAAGGAAAAATAAAAATACTTCACAAGAAGAAAACTAGGTTTAGTACACTCTAACAAACAAAGCAAAATTTTTCTGCTGCTGCGGACAATTACATTCACAAACCAAAATTTTATTTTTAATGGTGAATGGAACAGAGGAGTTGATTCTGCGATGGTCATTATGTGGGCTTGGAGAGACCAACCTGATCCATGTCCTGATGGGTGCACAAGTGGCTAAAATTGATGTTTGGAGAAAGCTGTATAACTATGGGGAAAGGTAATACCTATAACCATACAGGGCAGATTTATTATATTTCCTTGCATTCCCTAACTTTGAAAGTGAAAAGTCTGGCAATGACTTTATGAACACAGCACTAAATGATCCATAAAGAAACTGCACATGGAGCAGAATGCATGGCCCTCCACACCCATATCTGACAGTCAAAGCTGTGCATCAAGCAGGAGGGAGGCTTCCAATTGGCATTTATGTCACTGCTCTGGAGCCCCAGGAATCCTTTGCCATCCTTAGTGGCTGCTTGGCAAACATATTACCAAGAAATAAGGGGTCAGGGAAATGGCATAAACCATCAATATTGAGGTTTGCCCAAAACAAGAGGCAGGTGACAGAGGGGTGTGACAGCCATCTTATTTGGACTGAGTATTAGCTCTGAATTTATAAGGCTTTTATGGAAAGAGTCCCAAAGTACTTCAAGGCCTGGAGCAGTCCTGCAGATACCCTGCTTGTCTTCTGCTAAAAGCAATTAAAACAAGGTCTCATCTGACATAATTCATTTTCACTGATCTAAATTAATTTCCTTGCATTCATAACCCTTCTTGGGACTGATCTTCGGTTCCTCTCTTTTTCTAATGTTTTTTGTGAGCTTGCACTTTCTTTTCCCCCCCCCCCACCCTCTGTAGCCTGCAATTTCCCAATTCCCTGAAAAGTCATTTTCTGTACAGCTGTGCTTTCCAGCCCTGTCTTCCACAGCTTGATGGTTCCTGGCATTCACTTTCTTAATTTTCTACTCTTGGCTTTCAGAGCTCTGTAAAAAGCCCAGCTCTGAGCAGGGCTTGAAACTTGACTGTACAATATTTGCCCAACTGTTCAATTCCTTCTCCAAGGCTATTTTGATAGCTCAGAGAAACATTTAGGCTCTAAGATGAGAAATGGCCATGAGTTTATCAAGTTTTCTTGTCCCACAATAATTTTTTCTGTCATTTAATTATCATCCAAACAACCCTTCTCCCCCATTTCCAGAATTTTGTTTGTGAATTTGTTTCCCCAAAATGTCTCTTCATCACCCTCACTTTTTCCTAGCCTTAAATGTTCAGGATTCATTGCAAGGGTCTTGACCGACTTTGCTTGAAGCCAGCAGGAATTTCTATCACCTCAAACAGAAGTCAAATCTTGCAATAACCCCTATGTATTCCAGTATATTCTTCACAGAAATATGGCAATTAGGCCACCTTACTGTCCCCCATAAGGACAAGGAATTTGGTCATTAACTTCTGATTTAAATCTCTGCACCATGGCCTGAATTGCAAAGTATTTCTCATCCAGGTAGTCTCATTGCACATGATTTAAAAGAAGCCACATGAGAAAAGAGCATGAAAACCACAAGGGCATGTTTTGAACATTTTTCACTGCTCCTAAAACACAACAGCATAAAACTGAAGAAATAGAGGAGCAGAGATGACAAAATTTTGTCTCTGCTATTCAATTAGCAAAGAAGTTTTAACTGGTATAACCAGGAGGAGACCATTTATAGGATGGCAAAGATGTGCTGTAGTCATAGTGAATTAAATTGGATGTGTAGTTATGCATCCAGCAGGGATTTTAAAAAAAGAAAAAAACCTAATACACTTTACAGATATTTCAGAAGATAGAACCATTAAAAGGGAAGAGTTCAGCTCAGTCCTTGAGCTGGTGTGACAGGCCTGGTGAAGTATGCTAACCATGAATAAAAATAGAAAACTTATAAGCACATAAATGAATCAAAAGTCTCTTAAAACACATGCCCTACAGCACTTACTTCCAGCAGTTTTGACACATTTGTCCATCAGCATGTGAATCAAAAAGATTAGCTTGAGAAAATTTGCCTTACAGCGATGAAAAACACAAAAAAAATCTAAAAACCAAAATGCAAAACAAAAAAAGAAAAAGAAAATTTTTCTTTGGAGCATCCTCCATTTCTTGCTATTATAGCACTGAAAAACTGTTTTTCGTATGATTTGCCAGGCTTATCACTGTTATTTCCATGTTAAAGTTTCTCCAATTGTCTGCCGTGTTTGAGTGAAACATAAGTGGGTGCTAAAGAAACTTCCTGTAATGCAAATGTTACTAGAATGTTATTTAGGTTTTTCAGAGTGGAAAAAAGGCTCATTTCACAGGACACTTAACCACATGAGCAGGACCAGGTGACCCACCATGGGTCCCTTCCAACCTTCCCCATTCTGTGACATTGATAAATTAACATGAATTTTTTCACCATATCTCATTGACCTCTTATCTCATATTGGTTGACAGGATAAAACTAACAGAGATTATTCTTCTCATGCCTCCCAAATAGCAGATGTTTTGAAAGCAAAAAAAAGCAATAATTCATAATATGTTACACATTACAAAACCCAGACCAAAACAACTCCCTGACAGGACTGTCAAAAAATTAATCTCCTAAAAATAAGATACAGAAATTAATTATAGAAGAATTAATATTATTACAGTATTTAGGGTTTCCTGCATTACTAATCTTTCTGTCTCAGTTCAGCTGTGCTTCCAGTGCACTTTAAATACTCAATTTGGACTTTCACAGGACATGAAGTGTGGTACCTTTCATTTGGAGTACATGGAAAATAGAGACATTGAAGGCAAAGAGCAAGAGACACAGATGGACACTCACTGTAAGTCTGTAACAGTGATACAGCATTGGCTTTGTGAACTACGAAATATTTTCTAAAAAACCCGACTTACTAATTTATGCTACTTTTATATATTAAAATATAGATATGTACACATGCACATAAAATAAATTATTCTCTGATATTTTATTCACTTACTATACTGCAGTGAGTTGTCAAAATATCTTGCCACAGATCAGGAAAAACATCCCACAGTCTAATAAAAACAACGGCAAAGACATTTGGTCACAGAGCTGAAGTGTTTGTCGTCTGTGCTTGCCAACAGCAAATCCCACACCAGCTAAAGGCAGACAAACAGCCTTCTCCTGCACTGTGTTCTGGCAGCTGCCAAAAATCAAAATTGGACAGATCTTATGTGGAAAAAAATTTGGGGAGTTCAAGACAAATTTCAGGCATATGGTCACTGTATTACATATAGTTATCTATCATTCCTCATTTGACAGGAAAATATTATTTTTCCATCTTTTATGTTCTGGCTTTCCCGTACCAATGCCTCTGACTCAGATTTTGAGGTCAAATGTGACCATTGCTCGCTGCAGGGTGAAGATTTTTTTTAATGATTAGGCCCTAATCCAGCTCCAATTAAAGTCAATGAAAAGACTCTAATAGCTACATTGAACTGGGCACAAAGCCAGCTCTTCCAGACTTTGCAAAAGCCCCAAACAAAGGTGTTCATTGTGCTGCAGATCCCACATTTGCTAATCCAGCTATCTACATCCAGTGGAGTGGTAGCCAGATTTTTGCACACTGCTGTAACCTTCCTGACGAGCACTGGCTGGCAAGAACAATGGCCAGGTTCACTGGAAAACTACTGAAAATAATATGAAAGAAAACATAACCGCCCATTTCTGCCCTTCCTGAATTTGAATTATATTGTTTGGATTCTTGGTAAGGAGCGCTTGTGAATACCCATTTGCAAGCACTGGGTTAAAGAGATTTACAGCAGCAGAACCGCACTGGGAAGCGGAGATGGAAGGGAAACTCAGTAGGAATACAACCTGGAAAACAAAATAACCCAAAACTTTCAAGACCATCCCACTTCAGGATACAAGGAGCAAGAGCACAGCCATGAGCCATCCTCAGCAGCTCCTTAGTCACTGACCAGGACCCAGATAGAAACTGATGCCATGTCAAGGCTGCCCTAGAACAGAGGCTGGGCAGAGTTAAAGACTAAAGCAGGGATTTATTCAAAGGATCTCCTCCATAGATCCACCTTGGGCAGCACCAGAGCCCAGCCAAGACTACACCCAAAATGAACAAAAATGGTCCCAAAATGCACGAGTGGGCACAGGGTCTCTCACTTTGATCAGTTCTGCTGTTGTCATCGTAGTGCAAGAGTTCTACTATCATTATATTGCAAAGATTCCATATTGCCAGAGTTTCATACCTCCTTGATGTTTCTTGTAGGCAGTCCCTCAAGGCACTGACTCTTCCTTATCCTCACAGCAGCCAACTGGCTCCAGTTACCTCACCCATCCAACCCACTCTTTTATAGCACTCTTCTTCTTATTGGCTACAGCTGCAGCCTGTTAACATCAGCCCTGCTCCTAATCCTTAATGATTGGCTCAGTGGCAGCTCTTTAGCGGGTAAGATTACATTCTAAACTACCTTCGTTTACTTATATTCTATCCCCCTACATTCTGCTCCATTTGCCCCTTGCAGTTCATTGTCCCATTCCAGCTTTAGCCCTGCAGTCCCACCCTGCTTGTTTTTCTCTCTCCAGCCCACGGTGTTTGTGCTCCTGGGCTGAGATTTGGGTCATTTGTCCTTGGTGCCCAGCTGGAGCAGGAATTGTTTTGTGTCCCTGCTCTGTGCTCAGAGCTCAGCATCCCATCATGTGAAGCTCAGACCTACACACTAAAGCAGCACAGAACCTGAAAAATAGAAAAGCTAAAACCTAAGGCTGGTTTCAGAATGAAACCAGATCATGGACCTCACTGCTCCAACTTTATAAAGAAACAAATAGCATCATCTACATCTTTATAAGTGTTAAGAGTTCTTCCAAACCTGCAGGCCCCAAAAGGCTCTTCTCTTCCAATGGTTAATTGAGGTTATATGCAGGGTCATTCCTCAAGAACAGATTGTTCCTACTAACTCTATTTGTTAACAGCCTGAAAAGGGTAAAAAGAAACTTAGTTGGAGTTTCAGGTTTTGGTTCCGTTGTTTGTTCGGCTTTTTTTCCCCTTTTTTCCTAGGGAAAAAAACCAACCCAAACCCCCCAACACTGAATTTCTTTGTGTATCTCTCAAATAAATTACTGCAGCGCTTTAAATGTAGAGAGCAGAACTTTTTGTATGCCACGCCAACTGCTTTACAAAGTTTTAGAAGAGTAGGTGCTATATTAAGTCCACAGCACAGTATTTGTTGTGCGGTTGCCAGGTCCAATTAAGCAAAATTTATCAAAGCTGGCAACAATCAGCTTGTTTCATCTGCTCCTTGAAAGGCCTGATCCATAATTTCTGTGAGAGAATTAATGGTTGGTCTGACTTAGAATACTGATCAGCACTTCAGGAAAGCAGTTAGAGAGCTGAAGAGACCAGAACTGCCTGTGGAGTTTATTATGCTATATGCAAAATATTTCTGATAATACTCTTCATTTTGTGCAGGCAAAACTGATTAATTAGCAGGCAACAAAAAAGCCTGGGTAAAAGCATCATGCATGACGTGGAATTGGCAAAATATTCCTTTTTGTGTTTGGAATCTGAGGTTTATCATCTCACTGGGATTCTATAACTAAATCATCATAACATCAGCTCTGTGGCACATACCTCGTCTGACAGATGCTTCACTTGCTTTCAACTCAGCCTTTCTGTCTGTCCCCTGGCTTTTGCTGATGGCTTTAAGAGAATGTTTAAGAGCCCACTGGGAGTTGTGGTGCTGGGCCAGCAGAGGACAGATTGCTGGAGTAGTGTCAGAAGGATCAGAGGTGAGTTACTCCTCACACTGACAATTTCAGTATAGCCCACTCCACAGAAAACACTGCATGCCAGAGTGTGCAGTAATGTGCAGATATTGTGCTATAAAACATTTTGTGACAAGCTCTTATCATGGTAAAACAATATAAAACTGATGCTCTGTTATTCAAGCCACACATTCTTCCAAAACCACTGACAGACACTCTTTTTTACCTGTCTCCTTGCCCCTGGATTATATTGTCTGCCACTAACACAGCTCAGCCCTTTAAATGGGGAGCTGTAGGTCATTCCTCTGCCAGCCTGGAGAGGTTGATTTCTTCTGCCACCGCTCATGCAGAGGCCATCTGTGGACACTTCCCTTGCCATTCTGCCTTTAGGGAGAGCTCACTGATCGTCTGGAAGCAGATGGAAGGTTGTTGTCTCTTCTAAAAGACAGCTTTTTGTGTTCTTAAGCTGCTTGCTAGCAGCTTGATTTCCATCATTAGTACGGCTCCAAAATAAAGACCACGAGTGATGTGACACAGTGAACGTTCCCTTAAATCACTGCTGACTGTACTGAGAACTTACTGAGCTTTGTTATCTAAAAATCTAATTAATTTTGGGGCTGGGGAGGGGGGAAGGGGGGAACTGACAGCAGTGATTTAGAGTATGGCAACTTTGTTTATCTCTCGTTAAACAATCTCTGAAAGAAAACAAAGTTTGATGGAGAAAAGGACCAAATTGGTCCTCTGAACTTCACTGAAGCTGTTTTTTGGACTACTGTTCCATAGCTTGAAGAAAGTCCATACTAAAATTTCTTGTTGAGATACCTGGGAGGACAGAGCAGAGAATAAGACACCCCAAGTGAAGTAAATTTAATTAATTTGATATTTTTTTCTACTGATGTCGCAAAGAAACCACTTGAGATAATTTCTAATTCCATGTTGTGGTCTCTCTTTTTCACAATTTCTGACAGTAAATAAGAATGTACAGCTCCCTTTCCCATCAGTTCTCCCTCCATGTTGGAGAGCTAATTTTGGATTTTCTATTCAACATTTAAGGTAAAGAATGGCTAACCACCCAAGAAAGGTGCAGGTCTCTTCCTCCCACCCAAGTAAATTTGACACAGGAGAGCTGTTGTCTGATCGTTCTTTTCTACTCTAGATCTAGTGGAGTCACTGAAATCTTCAAAATTAATCTTAATACAGACTCTGATGTGACCAAATTTTAGATGCCTGGATTTAGATATGTCTTAACTAGACTACTATGTATGACCCACATTTTTTGGGTGTTATTTATAAAGACAAAATGGATTTACCCAGGGCAAAATGGGACTTTTTCTTTCTCAGGAACATTTTTTAATTAATTTCCCATTAAATTTCTGCTCAGCCATACCCATTTCCAACAAAAAGTGTTGGTATAATTTCTCATTTTCCTACTTATTTTTTAGTTAATAACTTTTCTGATCTATGTAATGACTATTTTTCCTCTTTTACTCTACTCTGAGATAACTATCAAACCCCCAGCATTTACTATTAGACACCTTCATTTCCTATCCACTGAGCCTACTTAATCAGCATACAGTCTGCTCTCAGTGCAAATTGTCATAATTGCATAATATTCACTGGAAAATACTGAAGTAACTGCAAAAATGCCATATTATTAATAAAGTGAATAATAATGGAAGTAGAATATGCTGTATTTGTGTCAAGTAAGCATTTTTCTTGCTTGTCCTTGAAAGGAACTGCAAGTGAAACAACAGAGCCTCACTTTTATACTAGATAAGAGTTGGAAATCCTCTTGCCTCTCCATATCAGGCAGTGAATAGAGCACTCCTGGGTGCTGCACTGAAAACATGCATTGAACTTATTAGGCACATCCATTGTGGCTACCAGCCTTCTTCATTTGTCACCAAAAAAGAGATAATGCAGGCCCTGTCAGAGCATGAAATCTGTGTGAAGAGCACGCAGCAGCCACTGCTTGTAGCTGCAAACAGAGAGCAAGTTCTTGGTTTTGTCAGGCTCTGCAGAAACATGGTGTAGTGTTCTCTGAGGAGAGCAAACAAAGTGCACTGTGAATGGCACAGTCACTATTATACATCCACCACAGAATAAACTCCATCCCCATTTTTCAGGGCAGCTGGAGGATGCCCTGTTGTGGAAACCCAGGGCATTGGGAATATTTCTCTGTCTGCTCTGGGGTCCCCCCAGGGCAGCACTGACTCTGACCCTCATCCATGGAGAAAGTTTCGTGGACATCAAGATAGACTGGAACCCACAAAAGTGTGAAATAGATTATAGAGAGCAGTGTAGGTGGGTCACTGGGTGAGAAATTGAGGGTTTGGGGTTTTTAGTATGTTATGGATGGAAGCAAGATGGAGGGCACAGGGTGTTCATCCTGGGTTTCTTCTTCGTGCTGCTTCTTCCTCCTTCTCCATGGGTTTGGGTGGCATTTTGCAATTGGGCAGGAAAATCTGCACTGGGGGCTCTTTGGGATCAGTTATTGGGTTAAAAGGGAAAATAATCCAGGTGTCAGTCCTTAATTGGATAGTTTGGCTTTAAAAGACTTTGGAACAAGAGATTGTTGGCCATTTTGTGCCTTCTAATGAAAAGCTGCTGAACTCCCAGCAGTGAGACTGTTTCACAGATAAGAAATAATAAACACCTGAGTCTGAACATGAATTACTGTCTCAGGTGCCTCCAATCCAGACCCAGAGAAACCCACAACTGGTATCACCACACCCTATCACTATTAAACTGAGAGAATAAAGACCCAACATCATATAATTTTTTGCTCTTTTTGCCGAGTATGGTCTCTTCTGTGTGCTTTGTTTAGTGCCATAAACAAACACAATGTTTGATACCTCTACCTGCTTAATTCTTGATTTCTAATCTTTCTATCATATTTATCTATCAAAAAATAAAAAGAATTCAGTTGTGTACAAGTATCATGAATGGAAAATGGGATTCCCATCACCCTCACAGTTGCTCAGCTGCTTCTACAGTGAGATATGTGGTTATTGCAGCCACACTCTTGAAAGCAAGGGGCTGGTTTTGTGTAAATGTGATTCAGTGCTGTGAGAGCTCAGTTCCAACATTAAGCTCAACAAACCACCCAGAGACATGTTATGCTGTCCTGAGCACTCAGATCAGTGCTTGAGTGCAAAGTGGTTACAGACTCCCCTGCAGTGGAGAGAAAAAAATGCCTCTTTTTAAAAATATTGGTCCCTTGCCCACATTTCTGTACAGATTTCTATATGAGGCATTGATACGCAGTATGTGGAACCATACAGCTTCTTTTTTTCTGGAGAGTTTAGTAAGTAAACCAAACACCAATCAACAAATATCAAAAAGAGCATTTCTGTGTAACTATTCTATGACTGGCTGGCCTTTGTTTGTTGTTTTGTTTCTTTTTTCCTTAACAAAACAAGGCCTTCCTCCTTTAGGCTCTCTAAGATCAAAGCAGTTATCACCAAGGACAAAATGTGTCCCTGGGAAAAAAAATAATCTAGGTTTACTTGAAATCCTCTCTCCTGGATTCTTGGCTTAAGGTAATGGACACACTGGATAGTTTAGGATTATGGCTTTAGTGCTTCACTTTTACCACCACTAAAACAACAACAGCAAGCTTTTTGCGTGGTACAACAGCTGAGAGGCCTCAAAACGAATTCAAGAATTCCTCAGGGCAGGGATGCTCCTAATCCAGCCAGAGGGACCCAGCTCTGAGCACTTCCATTAAATGTTATCTGGCCCTTCCCCAAAGCCTGAAATCTTAAACCACTGGCTTTGAGCTTTGATTTCTGGTGTTGAGAAAGACACAGAGATGTGTATCTCCACCCCAAGAGTTCACAAGAATTAATATTTATACAGCATTTCTTAGATACCAAGCATTGCATGCTGTTATTTTTGTATTCTTTTGTACTCTGCTCAAAAAATTGTTGTATTCTGCAGGCACTGTACAATTGCTAATTCTTTTAATTTACATCCTTAGAAGATAAGATAGGGTAGAATAGGAGAAAAAACAGGGCCTGCAATTAGTCCAGGCAGAGTGTTTTACTGTGCTTTTTAAACCCCTTAAGTTGCCAATGTAGTTATAGCACTTAATTTTACAATACCCTAATCTCTAATAAAAGCATTTAATCTACATCTTTATTCTCCTCTTGAAAAGACATTTTTGTGGGTCTCAGAAGCAAAGCATTTATGTTGTCAAATGGCACATTTAATGGCCAAAAGACTCAAACATATATAATGCATTAGCTTTCCATAAATGTGTTCTGACATATGACAGAAGTATTATTTTCATTGCTGGAAAATAGTATTCAGTATTTACTGAATATGATTTATGTTTGTAACTTTTGACTGCTCTGTGAAAACAAGTTTTAGAACACAAGATTTTGGTTAAGAGATAGTTTTAAGATCACTTTTTAATTTTACTCATCAGAGCCATTTTGAATTTCAATGCTTTTAAATAGAGCAGAGCCATCTTTTCTGCTTGTGTTTGCAAAGTGCAATGCACAAGATACTGTAAAAATAGAACTTTAAGTAACCAAAACAACAGAGAATCAGATTTAACGTTGTCAGTCCACAGAATCACTTATTTTCTTTCTGGTTTTTTTTTTTTCAATCCCTCCTGATTTCCTCACCTTTCTTCCTACTGCATTCTTTTTTTAATACCTGCTTAGCACCTTCTTTTCCTTTCCTCTCCCAAAATACACATTGAAATTATTTTATTTAACCTTAAAATAAGGAGTACAATCTCAGTTAAGAAAGTGCCAGAGTCTTCCACTCTGGTTCTCTATAAAGAACCTTATTCCCTGTTCCAGAATAAGACATTTTAATTTATAGTTACTAATTTTTGAGGGCAGCTGGGGACAATAGAACATGAAAAAAGAAAAAATAAGCTAGACCAAACATTGAATTTTATTTTTATCTTTTTTAAAAAAAACCTATTAAAGTAAATCATGCTCTAAACTGGGCTTGTTTTGTTAATACATCTTCCCAAAATATCTCCATGGACTTCTTGGAGTGGTTTTGGGTTTTTTTTTTTTTTTATTGTGCAATGTTCTGTGCCTGTTCATGGCCTCTTGCCTGGGCCTATTGCATTTCCCACCACCCAGAGCTCAACCTACACTAAATTTACTCCTTAACGTCACATTGGTGATCTGCCCACTCCATGTCAGCATCACAGGAAAAATAAAGTGGTGACACAAATTTGATGACCTTAGTGCATGAGCATTGCAGAAGATGCAAAAATGAACTATTTTAGGTTTATTGCTACAGAGAGCCTGAAAAAAATCAGCTGAGGAGAGAGGGGTGAGTCTGTATAATGGCTGTATTCTCCAGTAACTATAATCCAGGTCTGAAATGCAAGAAGTTCACCAGCCAAAAATATGATTATTACTGAGTTAATGAGTAGATGTGATTGCACACGAACATGCTCTTCCTCCAGTTTTTTCAGAGAAAATTACCTATTAGAAGTTTTTCACCCTTTCAGTGACTGATGCTTCTGCAACGTTTAATCAGCTTAATACCTGTCCCTACCCCTCCTGACCCTTACAATGAATTCAGTCCCAAAGTTTCTCCAGACCTATAATTTGCAAAGAGCCACCTACATCCCGATCTAAACGTGACAAGAGGTTAAAAGGAGGAGAATATTTCATCCTCATTCAACGGACAGAGGGCTGTGGCCCAAAATGTGTGGGTCATTTTCTCCAGTCTCTGATGAAGCAGTTATTAAATCACATCTCATACATCTCACTTCAAGAACTCTTAATCACAAGGATTCCTTTGTTGAGGTTTCCTAGTAAATGAGATAAAAATAGGTTTGTAAGGAAATTTTGTGTGATGGCCAAGGAGATCCAGTTGTCAGCACTTAAATTCTGGCACTTCTGTTCAGTGTTTGCTGAGGGTAAATCTGCTCTCGATGAGACGGGATCTGGGAAAGGAACTCCTTGGCACAGGGAGAAATCCAGGGGACAGGAATGAGGGCAGCCTCTCCAGAGCACGACTCAGACAAATTCAACTGAATCACAGCTGTGACACTGCACTTTCTTCAAGGCTGCATAAAACCATTATTCTCTCCCTAATATTAGGAAAATGCTTGCTAAAAAAAAAAAAAAAAAATCTCAATATTAAGACAAAATAATGTGTTCTACAAGGCAGACTAATGGTTTGGCAGGGGTCAAAAGTTAAAGCAGCAGCAGTACAGTAGACCACTCTGTGGACTGGGAAATAAAAATAAATATACAAATACATCTGCTTTGATTTGCTAATGATAGCTCTCAGCTAGACTACAGCATTTGAATGCCTGGTAGCCACTGCAAAGTGACAGTAGTTATAAAGCAAATCACAAAGACACAGTTATTTGGAGTGACAATAATTACATAACTGGAAATTATTTACTTTTATGCATTTAAATGGAAACAACTTAAATTGGCCTCAGATTTGGCACAATCTTTAGAAACACAGCCCAGAGCAATAAAAGACAAAATGTAAAAACCAACTATGTATGAGCTAGGAAAACCAGAGAATTCTTAAAAAAAAACCCTCTCTATTTACACTTGATAAATTCTGCCCACATATCTGTTCAGAATGACAGTGTTGTAAGATGGTGTGCAGATCCTCTGTGCAAGATTCATAATGTATCCTTGTGTTGATTAGTTTTATACAATGTGATCATGTTGATTAAATGAGAAATTTTTTTATGGTTTTCAAAACATTCATAATTTTTAAATGGTCTTTAATAACAAATAATGGTTTTCAAAAAATAAATAACAATGTTTTATGCAGCATTAAATACTACATCAATATCTTTAGCTAAATTTAATTTTCATATAAAGAATCCAACTTTTGTCTGTACAAACAAATTGCTGGTCGCTCCACTCTACTTTCTGCTTTTCTGCCATGAAATTCCATGGACCCAAGTTTTTGAGCTCATTATTCTATGGGAGTGTGGTGTAGAAGAAAAGGGAAAATAATGTTTATTGGTAGCAGGTTTATCTGTATTTTTTGGAACACACTGAATATTAATGCATTTCTAATAGTAACTTGTACTCAGGGCTTACAGAAAGGCATTAATTTCTAATTTAATATCAATACATGATTTTTTACAAACCACATAAGAATGAAAGTTTTGGAGCAGAACACACCAAAAGAAATGAGCGAATAATTTAGGAAATGTGTTTGAATCCATATCTTTCATTTCATGCAGTTCACTTCAGAGTACAAACTTGTATGCTTAATGCACTGATATAAAAATAATGGGAGGCTAATTTAAAAAAAAACTCAGTGCATTCTGTGTTAAATTTGGAAGACAGTGGTATTTTATTAGAGTGAACTGTGTTCATCACAAATCAAATTCAAGGACTGACAAGATGCAGTATTCTGCAGAGGAGTCATGTAAGTTCCTCCCCACGCAAATATTAAAGGACAACAAGTGATTTAAAACCAAGATTTAAATCATTCTCCATAAGTACCTTTCAGAAAAGATTGAATTGATAGCTATTACCATAACCTTGACACTCAGCTGTTCTGAAAAGGAATGATTTGTGTCATAGCTGAAATTTAAGATGCTCTTTTTTTTCATTTCATTTGCAGTTATAAGGGTGAAGCTTCGCTCACCTATGGAAAGAGTTAGGACTCCAAAGCTGAATGCAGATACACCAAACTATAAACAAACTAAGGTAAAACAAACACCAAACTATAAACAAACCAAGTTAAAACACCAATTCTAGCAAAGTTTTGTGATTGCTTTTGATAATTATTGTGGATTTATACCTAGGCAAACTCATACAGAAAACAATCAGAAAAGTGGGGAGCTTTTGTTCCCCTGATACATAAGCTCCCATTTCCTTTTATAATATAATAGATTTATGTTTAAAATAGCGTATTAGAAAAAAGACTGGATTTTGTTGTTTCTCATGCTGGTGAGATCATTGCAATTAATCTGATCTGCTGTTTGTTAAACAGTTGCACAATCTGTCCTTTCACCCTAGCAACTCAACCTCAAATTAACAACAGCTACTGTTGGTAAAACTTTCATATCTCAAAAATTGATTAGAAACAGTTGGTAGATATAAGCTATATTTGTTATTTTTAACTTTTTTTAGTGGATGAAGATTGGCCTACATGAATTTCGACAATGAGTGCTGTGCAGGAATGGCAGCTGATTAAGAATGGTTTTAGAGGGAGAATTTGTGGTTATTTGATTGCAAGTATACACAGCATTGTAAAATAACTCTGAGGTTCTTACAAAACAAAAAATACTGTCTTGAAAAAAACCTCCGAAATTATATTGGCAAGAGAATAGAATATTTCAGTGAACATATGCATTAAGCAGGTAACTACTGCCAAGCATTTTCTAACACATTTGAGGCAAACTATTCAGCACACCAGCTTTTTTTGCCAGCCACCTTCAAAAAAAGAATCAGATTTTCTAATTTTAGGCATCAATTTCACTGTGCTTTGCTGCTCTATCAGCTACTTATACCCAGAATAATTCTGTACAGAACGGCATAGCAGAATTGTTCAGGATACATACAATGTGTCTGCCCACACATCTGTGTCTGCAAATTGGCTTGTCAGCACTCTTCAATCCCAACTCAGGCCCAGTTATACCTATTACAAAACCCATAACATTTGTTTCACACTTCCTGATATAGCACTGTCTATCCAAAGACAATTTTCAGTGTATTTATAGTAATTTCATCAGTGAAGTATTATTAGCAGCCCTACAGTAACCATAATGTTCCACATCCCATTTTATTCACCAGCTTACATTAATTTTCTTTGTATCTCAGAAAGTCATCACTGTAAGTTTACTTCCAGGAAAATAGTTCATATGGCAGCTCTTTAAAAAAACGTAATGTATTTCTGTATAAAGTTGGTGAGATAACAAGGAAAAACAGAATAGCTTTTCATTCCTCAATGTTATATTGAGTTTGTGAGAGAACAGTCAGATACATCATCTATGTAAAAGTTTCAAAACCAGAACAAAATAGGTTGAAATAGGAAATACTAAAATGTGTGTTACCCTTAATACCCTGTCATACAGTTATTCACCTTTCCACCAAAACAATTCCTGTCTACAGGCAATTTTTGAGATGCTTTTAGGAAGAAGAGCTTGAACCCTGCAGAAGAGTTTCCTATCAATCTGATCACAGCACAGTTTCTGTCAAGGACAGCAGAACTTATTTAAAAATAATCAATTTAATAAAGTAACTTGCTTCATTTGGAGGGGTGGACATAGCAGAATTGGAGAAAAGCTATTAGGATGTGGGAGGTCCTGTCAGAAGGGTTTCAGCAAAGCAGCTATTGGATGTTGGGCTGTTAGGGTTTTTTTGATGAATGTATGTCCAAATACAAGTAATGTCTGAGAATGTTTTGGGTTGTTCATGGTAATCTTCCTGCCTGGGGAAATCAGCCAGCAGGGCATTCTTGTGCTCTCTGTTTTGGAAATCTGGGGCACTTCTGCTCATGGCAAAAGGGAGCAGACAGACAATTTCTGATGTAAAACTGACTGAATAATATGGTTAATTATAAGTTTTAGGATAATGACTTATAAATCAGGGGTGTGAAATAGTGAATGCAGTACAGAGATTGCAGCTAGTACAGTGTAATTGTTATGGGACAAGGGCTGATGATACAAGAGGATCAATGCCATATTGCCTTGGAAAACAGAGATACTCATATTAAATAAATATGAGATGCCATAAAGAAATTAGAGAAGACAATCAATTTACTGGGATACAGCTGGAGTGAGTCACAAAGACACAGGGACGAGAAGTAGAATGCTTTTAAGATGTCTGAGTTCCACATAAGCATGATTTATGTTACAATAAAATGGAGATAGCTTCTCTCAAGTAGAAATAATTCTTCTGATCAGATGAGTTATGGTAAGGGAAACAGAGCATGTTTATCAACAAGTGAGTTCTTGATGACTAATCATGACAAACAAGACGTCAAACATGTAAATACATTGCTACACTGCAACACCTCTGGAGATCCCTCAAAAAAGACAGGAAAAAAGGAAAAGTCTTCAAGAAAAAACAAATGTGAACAAATAATTGCTGGGTTGTAAATTCTCAAAAGGGTTTACTCATATAACTAATTTTGGTTTTCAATTACATTTTGGATTTCCTCTGTATCTAGATCTTGAAGTGAAATTGCATTTTGAATTATTGCTGGTGAGCAAAGATCTGCAAAATAAACCTACTTTGATTCACGGCACAGAGGTGCTGTAAAAGAGGAAGGGAAGACAAAAACAAGATTAAGGTTCTGCTTCAACCTCCTATTCAGTGTTCAGAACAGCATGATGTCACTTGCCTTATGAATAGTGGAGACCCATTCACCACTTTGACAGCAGTGCTAGAAAAAAATGCTCTGCATGGGAACCCTTGGGAACCGACAAATTGAAAAGCTGATGAAAGACATTCATACATTTTATTTGGCCTTTAGTAACCTTAAGCACAGCAAATATATTATTCTTGTTATTATTTGATATGTGGCTGTCCATAATAAGTGAGCATACAACATTTTGAAGGCTATAGTTCCAAAGATTTGGTGACTGGCTGAACTTTAGTGACAAAGGATTGACTTCTGGGATATCATCTCTCGGAATGATTACATTTCTTCCTCCATAAAAATGATCATGTTTAGAATCTTTTCAGCGTTTAGTTTAAAGTAATGATTTAATTATTCATGTCCTGTTAAAGATGAAAATTCCTGTCTCCCAGGTATCAGCAAGCAGAAAAAAATTGAAATGATTTTATGCATATCTAAGGGTTTTCTCACCCCTTTCTGTAAAGTAAGCCAAATTACAATATTCTACCCCATAGGAGGATAAGAATTAATCATGTCAGATAGCCAACTTCTTAGAAGCATTTGTTTGGTATTTTAGAGGAAGGTGGCTTTCCATGTGCCAGGACAAACAGAAGCAATCCTTAATTGCACATGAGGAGATGAAATAAAGACCACAGGTTTCCAGTTTGTGAAGGCAACCAATGATTAGAGTAATTGCTTTTAGCATATTGCTGCCTTAAGAGTTCTGAGCCTTGATTACCACTGCCCTTTCCCCAAACACCAGAGGGGACTTTTCAGCTGTACCTCCTGCACGCAATCAAATCACATGGACAGGCTCTGTGAGCACTCACTGCACCTTGCTTGCTTCCTGGGCAGAGAAACAGCAGCAGAAAGCAATGGTGAAGCCAGAGTTCACACATTTTCCTCCCCCTTAGGAGCTGGTAAAGCAGGAGAGGTGAGCCAGGGTGTGCATGTCCAGCTTGCTGATAAGTTCAGAGAGACTTTCACAGCCACAAGATTGGCTGCACCCCAGCTGTCTTTGGGATAACTTCTCAAGTTTCTTTGTGGTAAAGTCTCAAGCTCTATCAAGGGAAATATAGGTTCGATGTTAGGAAAATATAATATTTTCCTAATATCCAACCTATCACTCACAGAAAGAGTGATAAAGCTCTGATATCACTCACAGAAAGAGTGATAAAGATCTGGAACGATCTGCCCAGGGAGGTGGTGGAGTCCCCATCCCTGGGTGCATTAACAAAGCCTGGATGTGGCACTGGGTGCCAGGGTTTAGTTGAGATGCTGGGGCTGGGTTGGACTCAATTATCACTGCTGGGGTCACCAGTTATCACCAAGGGGGTATCAGGGACATGCAAAGGTGATACAGAGACACCATGGTTGTGATATATAATGCAAAAGTCCTATTGTCATTATATTGCAAAGATTCCATATTGCTAGAGTTTCAAACCTCCTTGATATTTCTTGTAGGCAGCTCCTCAAGGCACTGACTCTTCCTTGTCCTCACAGCAGCCAACTGACTCCAGTTCCCCTCAACTACCCAATCCACTCTTTTATAGCGCTCTTCAAACTGGCTACAGCTGTGGCCTGTTAACATCAGGCCTGCTCCTCATCCTTAATGATTGGCTCAGCTGCAACTCTTTAGGGGGTAAGATTACATTCTATACTACCTTCATTTACTTATATTCTATCCCCCTACAGTCCATCATCAGAAGGCATGAAAAGCACTTTATTATTAGAAATACACAGTTCTTATGAAAACACTGGTGGACCTAAGACCTGATTGGCCTTTAGGAATCTTCTCTCACCATTGGTGAACTATGAATAGCTCACTCTGGAGAATCAAATCTATAAACAACAGTTACAGAAAGAGAGATAATAATTGTTTTAATTCTTTCTCTGAGCTTTCTCACAGCTTCTGAGGAAAATCCTGGGATAGCCATGTCTCTCTCTGTTCAGAGAATATGTGATTACCACACTCAATGTTCTTGAAGGTCTCTTCCAACTCAGTGATTCTGTGAATTCTATGAACTTTTGTCCCCAGTGCTCTTCTGTGTAAAGAGTGAAAATTCATCTCTAGTTCCTTCCCTTCATGTCCCTAAATGGATGTATTTGGAAGCATAGCAAGGCACATAGTGGTGATAGAATTTGTTTTAGCTCACCTGTTTAAAAGAGAAGAGGTAACTTACTGCTTCTCTGCTCTTGTGCATGACCTAACAATCTGTGAAGTTTATGTGTGGTATTTAACACTGTGTAATATAGATGGTTCAGTCTTCACAGGTTTTAGGTTTTGATCTCTAGAGGGAATATAGATTTTCCTGGTTTAGCCAAAGCAGCAATCAGTACAGCAGAAGATTCCTCTGTGTATTTAGGCCACAATCCTGTGTGCCCTAATACAGACCCCACTAATACAATGGAGATCTGCAGCACCATTTAGGGATTTCTGTGATAAGACACTAGTGTAACAGCAAGGTTATACACTACAGAATTTGCCTTTAAGGAATCTAGATTTTCAGGGAAACTCATCAGAATTTCTACATTTTTTGTAATAAATCTTCTTGAAGAAGGAACAGGATATGCAGCAATAGCAAGATCCGTTGGCTTAAATGAGAACAAAATTGATTTCCTGAAACATATTCCATCTTCTTGAGAATGGAAACCAACATCCAGCAACTTAAAAGCTGAGAGTGGGTGCTGCTGAAAGCCTAGTGGTTTTATTGCATTTCTTTTCCATCAACAGTATTCCATTTAATTGCTGACAGAAATGAAAATTTGCAGTGACCATTCAAGTACACAAAAACATAACATAAATATATTGAATTGGGATGAATTCAGGGATGCTAAGTTGTGTTATTCTGTTGTGCTGGACACCAATAGCATTCTCTTTATTTTAAAAATGGTCCACCTCAAATGGTGGAAGTTATGAATGAAGATATTTTGTCTTTTTCTTAACATGTCAAAAAGAAGACAAAGTGTAAAGTGTAACATTTATCAAAGGGAATGAAACAAGTTAATGAAGAAAGTGAACATTTATTCAAACCAAGCTAACCAACACACCAGCCAAGCAAGAAGAAAGTAACTAATGTAGGATTGAGCAGGTAAAGAGTGTATCAACAAGTAGAAATATGTTGGGGTAAACATCTCACTGCTTTGCTTTTCACGTATTTTTCTTTGAATGGAACATTTAGACACAGTTTTTAAAGAGCAAATGAATCAAAACAAGAATTCTGAAACCTTGAACATCAATATTTCTTTATGCATAAGAGTGGATCATTTAGATGCAGAGTGCAATGTCTGTCACTTTAATAAACCAAGGAAAATGTCCTAGCAAATTGACATATGGAGGTAGTATTGATATATGAGATATCCATAAGATAGGAGGTTATAGTGAATAGGAGGTTATTATGAACTGAATTTCAGAATTATATGGAATCAGCAGAATAAATTCAAAGCTGAACCATAGCGAAATGCAGAGTACTATTCAGGAGCTATGGGCAAGCCTGCTGCTACAAAATCCATTTTCCTGCAGTCGTTTTCCATCTCCCCTTTTTTTAAACTTCTGCTCCCTAGTCATCCCGCTTTTATCCTTCACAAGCTTTTTCCCCCTGTGCCTTGTAATTCACTTAATTCCTGCTTCTCTAGGCTGTGCAGCTTGCTAGCAGAAGAGCACTAAAAACAAAGGAGAGATTTTCTGCCTGCTCAGAGTCATGTAGATGCAATTTCAAGGGAGATTCTTCCTAAAGCTGGAAACAACCTGCTCAGTATTGATTGAAGACCTCTCTGTCCAGCACTTGTGGGACTGTGCCTCCAGCACTGTGACCATGAAGTGCTCCACTATTAACTCCACCTCCTCTGGGCAGGCTTCATTCCTCTCCCACCTAGGACTGAGTTGTGACTTGGCATAGTTTAATTCTCCTCACAGGTATAAACTGATTCTTCTGATGCTCTTTGACCTTGCTCAAGAAGCCAAATTGTGATGGCTGCTCAGTGTGTTTAATTGAGGTGTTTCTGTGTCATTGCAGTCATTCAGGATGTGGCTTCCCATAGAATGGATGCAGGCTGCAGGAATGTGGTGGTACAAGTGCGGTTTCTTCTCAGGAATTTATCACAATATGCAATACTATTTTATGCAGGATAAACATGTCTTTAATAAATATTCATATACCATTTGTCTAGGTTTCTACATGACAATTGTCATAGCTACAAAACTCGTTTAATACAGAAGACTTTACTCAGTCTGAAAGCTTTTAGCAAAAGGTATTCACTCTTAGTGATATTTCCCTTGATTTGACACAATTGAGGGATTTAAATATTCTTTTAATATAAATAACAAAATTTAAATCAAATATTATTTTTAAAGCTATCCTTATGTGTATAAATACTATCTTTGTATAAACAGATTAAGTATGAGAGCAGAATAGATTTAATGTGGAATAAATATTTATCATGAGCAATAGTAAGTTTATATGTATTAACTCCACTTGTAGAGATATTTACAGTAATCTGTAATCAAAGTTGTTTTGCATCCAATTTTTAAAGTGATCAGATAGCATTTTCCAAGGCTATTATATTGAAAAACACAGTATTTGGTTTTAGAAAAGTCTGCAGATACCAAGGAATGCTGCATATAAAGCTTCAATGTTCTATAATTATGTTAGATACAGTAGCTAAGTCACTATTTTGAATTGCATATTTGTAAATCTATTTGGCAACCAGGGAAAAAGTTTAGCTGCCAACCATTTATTATATTATTTTCTTTCAAAGGAAAACTTTTATTATCCTGAAATATGTAGCATAGCGCTGAGGTTCATCTTGCTTAGACATATTTATTTTTCAATAATTCCTCAAATATGACTTTCACTACAACCTTGTTTCTTGTGAGGATTACCTGGAATCTCCATAGACAGAATCTTCAATGATACAGCATTAAACATTGAATAAGTGACTGCAACTTGCATCCTGTATGTGAATTAGAGC